>NW_006796074.1:511476-531571 GCF_000442215.2 Lipotes vexillifer | reverse complement strand
GAGGCTCGTCTTTCCCTGGCCTGAGAGGACGCACATCTCCCTGCTCTTTCCAGGCAGAGCCAGGAGTCCACGGAGTAACAAGAGGGGCAGGGAAAGCAGCAAGAGGGAAGAGGCCAGGGATGGGGGCTTCCAGATGCCCCTCTCCCCGCCCCCAGGCCAACAGTGCCTGCCTGACATTGACTCAAAGGAAAGAGTGAGCAGTGCCTGGTGTCACTCCCTGGCACCAGAGGGCACGCCGGATGTCAGAAGATCCTGTTCTGCCAGGTAACAGAACGCACCTGCAGGGCCTGCAACACGGAGCCTGGGCAAAATGCCTCCTTCGCGTGTGCTCTGCGTGGTCCCCTGACGCCCCTTACCACACCGCCCTTCCCCGCCAAAATGCCAAGATCTCTTGAGCCTACTAAGCCCCTTGGACACTGGGCAGAAAAGGAGGGGGCAGGCGTTACCCCCGCCCCCGCAATCCTTCTGTGACTGGGAAGCTGATGACTCCAGGGTCAGAAATAACCCCAGAGTCAGCTCCCTGTGTGCCGCCCCTCCCCTCCCCTCCCCTCCATTCCCAGAAAGCCTGGGCCCTGAGTCAGAGGCAAGAGCCTGAAAATAAACAAGGACCCAGATAATCTGCTGTGAACACCACAGAACCATGCTGTGGAATTCCCTGATAAATCAGGGACCCAGTGAAGAACTGAGGCCTGGAAACACAGACGTCTTTCCCCCAGATCCAGCTGCGTGTGCTCAGGGCCAAATATACCTGTGCTGTGGAGGGATAGAAGAGAGAGGGGAAATCTTTAGTGCAGAGGGAGTCGGGGAGAAGGAGGGCTGGGCCTTACTCTCAGGGGTTTCCAGGCCAGGAACTGAGGAGGAGGGCCCCAGGCCTGCCCTCAGGGGGCCTCCAGTCTCGTGGCAAGGTGGACACACAGCACACGTCAGGAATAGTCAGAGGCTGGTCTGGAGTACGGAGGTGGGAGCTGGGCCACTCAGGTGTCAGATGCCCCTCCTTATTCATGCCCTCAAAACAGTGTGGGATACCCGCACCACACACCATGGCTGAGTCACTGACCCCAATCCTCAGATCAGACCGGGATGAATGAAGCTCTCCCCTCCCCACTCCTCGTCCCCTCCCCAACAGAAAGGACATGTAACTGATTCCCAGGACAGACCAGTTAACTTCCACAAGCCCTAAAAATAACGGAACCACTTCATACTCTGAACTGAGCCTCCCCCCACCCGCCCCCACCTTGGCCCACCCCCTAACCAGCCAGATAAAGGCAGCTGCTGGGGCTGGCAGGGGACAGAGACCTGGAGCCAGGGCAGCGAGAAGGCATCTGACGGAGCCGGCAGCGCAAGACCAGCCCCAAACAACGAGAGGAACAACAGCCCCTTAGGCCGCACCTGCCACAGACCCCAAACCCCCATCAGCCAAGCAGGACCCTCGGGTGAGTAACCCACCCCTTTGTCTCTCCACGGCGGGGCTGGATCTCCAAGCTGGGACCACCCCTGGACCCTCTCAGGGTAGCATGTATGAGGGGCAGCTCTGGGTGGGGGAAGGAGGGTGAGGGGCGTGCATCTGGAGGCATGTGAGTGAAGGGGTCTGATAGAAAGATTCCAAGAAGTTAAGAGAGAGTTATCGTGAACTCCACGGGGGCTCCCAGAGTGGCTGCCACAGGCCTGAGGCCTGCAGAGGGGCAGGTTCCAGCCAGCCTGGCATAATCCAGAAAGGCTTGCGGGAGGAAATGGCCTGGGGTTGCAATTTTTAAAATACAGGTATGGAGTTCCTCAGGCTTCAGGGCTTCTTCCCAGGGAAGCCCCAGCTAGGCCCAGTGTCTGGAAGAAAGGACAGAGGAGGCGGGGGAGAACATGGAGGCTGGAGGCGGGTAAGTGGGCCCGACGCTGCACTGGTAGGACAAGCCCGATGCCCAGCTGCTGCGGATGAAAGTCTTGGCATATCTGGACCGGGAATGTCTCCCCCAGGCTGGCCTGAGCCCAGCTCCCCACAAATCATGGCCTAGGGCCTGGGGTGGGATGCAGGCCATCGACTTGCCCAGTTGGAAAGCCCTTGGGGAAGATCTGGGGTTGGGGGGGGCGCAAGGTAGGGCAACCAGATCTGAGTCTGTCCAGATGTAGAGATGTGTGGAGGTGCTGGGCCAAGAGCAGACCTGGAAGCAAAAGTAGGGGGTCTCCCTGAGAGGCCGGCCCAGCCCTGGGAGGCCGAGCTCAGGGACACCCACTGAGGCTCAGGCCCTGCCCTAAGTCTGGTCCCAGTTCTGAACTCTGCCCTCGCCCCGCCCCTTGCTACCACCCGGCGGAGCCTCCTGGGTCACCTTCTTCCCCTCTTGGGGCCTGTTTCCCTGTCTGAACAGTGAGGGGGTTGGGCTCAGTGACCTCTGCGGGTCCTCAGGTCTGCCATCTCTGGACTTTGTAATGCTGACTACTTGTGACCATAGTAGGAATTCTGGAGATTCCTGGGGGTGGGGATAGGGTGGAGCTGGTGGCCTGTACATGCCATCTGCTCAGGCCACCCGGGTGACAGGACAGGGAGGAGGTGGGGACAGTTGAGGTCTGCCTGTGGCAGAGGGTCCTCATGAGAACTCAGAGACTAAAGGAAGCACCCGGAGCAGGTAATGAGACTCGGGCTGCCGGCTTTAGACATCACACTCCTTGGGGCTCGGATGCCTTTGGTAGACAAGTCGGGGTGGGGTGGGGCACGCAAGGCTCACTTTCCCCCCTTCTGAGGCAGCCGTGAGAAGAAAGTCCTTCCCCCAGCCCCAGGTCGCTTCGGCCAGGAGAGGGTTCTAGCACTGGTCATGCTGTAGGCCAGGGGCCTGACACCAGCTCAGGAGGCAGGATCAGGGAGCAGGATCAGGGAGCCCAGGGCAGAGAAGGAGATGAGGTGGGCCCAGGCTCCCAGGGTCCCACTGGCTGAGCCTGACCTCTCCCCAGCGCAGGGCTGCTGTGCTGAGGCCAGGACCTCGGCTATATTTAGCACCGAGTGTGGAGCAGAGCAGTGGGTCAGGGGCAGCAAGAGGGGGAAAGTGCTTCTCATACTTCCCCTACTGGCCTCTGGGGACTGTTAGTACACCTGTCACAAGACAGATAAGACACCGAGGACAGAGACCAGAGAGGGGCTTGAGCGGTGGGAGGCCATGGGGGGCAGGGATGGGAGGGGCCTTGGTGGAAGTTGATGGGCACAGGAGATTCGGGTTGCACACAACTGGGGATGAGGATCCACGAGTGAGGGGCGGGGCTATCTCTGCAGGAAGGCCCTCGGTCGCACTGCCTCCCCTCCCTGTGGGTGTCACCCTCACACTCTCCTGGGGTGCCTTCCGGGGAACAGAGGGACACCACAGCCACTAAGAAAGCTTCACACTCCCTACGTATAGGGTCTAGGAACTCCAAGCCAGCACTGCCTGCCCCTCATTCGCCAAGATCTGACTCTGGGCTTCTTCTTTAAGTAACAGTGGTTGGGCCAGAAGATCCTTGAGGTCGCTCTAGCTCAGATCTTCTGAGTCTTGGCACAGAAAACCCCTAACTAGGATTCAGAATCAGGCTCTGCCTAACCATGAGATACCTGGTGAACCCTCACTCAACCTCGCTGCTTCCGCTGTAGCTCGGGATGCTGGCCCCCGCTTTGCCTCCCTGGCCTGGGAAGGGTGAGTGGAGCTGGGCAGGCCACCCCCCTTGCCCCCCTCCCCCATGAAAGTGACAAGTGCGCTCTCTGGTGTTACGAAAGGAAATATAACTGATGACTATTTCTCTCCATGGAAAATAGTTACCAGTTTAGGGACCTGCCTCTCCCTGACTGGGACCCCTTAAATCAGAATTCCCCCAGGCCACTCACCTGAGAGTCTGCCAGGGAAAAACTGATTTTGGCAAAGGCAGGCAAGGATGGGCACGTCCAATTTTCCCACTGGAGGTTTGGGCATCCCTTGGCTGAAGGACAGAGCTTCAAAGCCCGCAGTGCCCTGTTTGCTCCCTAGCAACCCAGGTGATTCTGGGGAAGCACCCTGACGGATGGCTCCATGTGCATTAAACTCAAGACTTGTCATATATCAACCACGCAGGTGGCAGGGTGAGACCCAGGCGAGGTCTGGAAAGGGAGGGGGTCTCTAAGCACATGCCACAACAGGGCTACTCTGCCCCTGGGCCCTGCTCCCTGCCATTTCTCCCAGCAACCAGCCCCATCTCACCTAAAGCCCCCCACCCCATCCTCATCTCTGCCCCCTCTCCTCAGAAGGATGGCCGACGCTCAGACGCAGGTGGCCCCCACCCCAAGCATCCCAGTGGCAGCTACAGAGGACCTGCCCCTCCCTCCACCACCTGCTCTGGAGGATCTGCCACTGCCGCCACCCAAGGAGTCCTTCTCCAAGTTCCACCAGCAGCGGCAAGCCAGCGAGCTCCGCCGCCTCTACAAGCACATCCACCCCGAGCTCCGCAAGAATCTGGCTGAGGCTGTGGCTGAAGACTTGGCTGAGATCCTGGGTTCCGAAGAGCCCACTGAGGGTGATGTCCAGTGCATGCGATGGATCTTTGAGAACTGGCGGCTGGACGCCATTGGGGACCATGAGAGGCCACCTGCCAAGGAGCCTGTGCCCGGCGGCAATGTCCAGGCCACCTCCCGCAAGTTTGAGGAAGGCTCCTTTGCCAACAGCACAGACCAGGAGCCAGCCGGACCTCGGCCATCTGGAGGGGACGTCCATGCAGCCTGCTGGCTGTTTGAGACAAAGCCACTGGATGAGCTGACGGGCCATGCTGAGGCACCGGCAGCTGCAGTGAGGGAGCCTGCAGCCAGTGGAGATGTGCAGGGTACCAGGATGCTCTTTGAGACGCGGCCACTGGACCGCCTGGGCTCCCGCCCCTCCATCCAGGAGCAGAGCCCCTTGGAGCTGCGCTCAGAGATCCAGGAGCTGAAGGGCGATGTGAAGAAGACGGTGAAGCTGTTCCAAACAGAGCCGCTGTGTGCCATCCAGGATGCAGAGGGAGCCATCCACGAGGTCAAGGCCGCTTGCCGGGAGGAGATCCAAAGCAACGCGGTGAGGTCTGCCCGTTGGCTCTTCGAAACACAGCCTCTGGACGCCATCAACCGGGACCCCAGCCAGGTGCGGGTGATCCGGGGGATCTCTCGGGAAGAGGCAGCCAGGCCTGACGTCAGCGCAACTCGCTGGATCTTTGAGACACAGCCCCTGGATGCCATCCGGGAGATCTTGGTGGACGAGAAGGACTTCCAGCCATCCCCAGATCTTATCCCTCCTGGTCCAGACGTTCAGCAGCAGCGGCATCTGTTTGAGACCCGAGCACTAGACACTCTAAAGGGGGAAGAGGAGACTGGACCAGAGGCGCCACCCAAAGAGGAAGTGGTCCCCGGTGATGTCCGCTCCACCCTGTGGCTATTTGAGATGCAGCCCCTGGATACACTTAGAGACAAGATCCAAGTGGGTCACCTGCAGCGGGTGGGACCCCAGGAGGGTGGGAGGTTCATGTACGAGTGTCTATCCAGTGATGGTTCCTCAGCACTGTGCCTCTCTCAGAGTGCCCCCCAGAGGGATGGGGTGAAGGGAGACGTGAAGACCTTCAAGAACCTTTTTGAGACCCTACCCCTGGACAGCATCAGGCAGGGTGAAGCTTCGGCCCATGGGAGCATAAGCAGAGCAGAAGGAACTGCTTCTGCTGGGCAGTCCCAGGACATAGGGTCCCCAGTGTATGCCATGCAGGATGGCAAAGGCCACCTCCATGCCCTGACCTCTGTCAGCAGAGAGCATGTAGTCGGAGGTGATGTACAGGGTTACAGGTGGATGTTTGAGACACAGCCCCTAGACCAACTAGGCCAAAACCCTAGTACCGTCGACGTGGTGCGGGGCATCACCCGGCAGGAAGTGGTGGCTGGAGACGTGGGCACTGCCCGGTGGCTCTTTGAGACCCAGCCCCTGGAGGTAATCCACCAACGGGAGCAGCAGGAACGACGGGAAGAAGGAAAGCCTCAGGGAGGCCCTCAGCTTGAAGCATCCCCCAAGGGCGATGTGCAGACCATCCGCTGGTTGTTCGAGACATGTCCAATGAGTGAGTTGGGTGAGAAGCAGGGGGCAGAGGCCACAGATCCCACACCCAAGGCCAAGGCACGGTCCTGCACCTGGATGTTCATGCCCCAATCCCCAGACAGACCAGAAAGCTCCAGGGAGCAGCACCTTGAGGTCAGCCAGGTCCAGGCTGGGGAAAGACAGACAGACAGACACGTCTTTGAGACTGAGCCTCTGCAGGCCTCAGGCCATCCCTGCAGAAGGGGGCCTGTGCAATACTGCAGCAGAGTGGACATCCCCTCAGGGCAGGTATCTCGTCAGAAGGAGGTTTTCCAGGCCCTGGAGGCAGGCAAGAGGGAAAACCAGGGATCCAGGGTAATCCCTGAGCCCATCCCAGCAGGCTCTGTGCACAAGTTCACCTGGCTCTTTGAGAATTGCCCCATGGGCTCCCTGGAAGCTGACAGCATCCAAGGGGGCAACCTCCAGGAAGAGCAGCCCATGGGCCCCTCAGGCAATAGAGTGTGGGAGAGGCAACAGACTGCAACTGAGGGGACCCTGCAGACTCTGCACGCCACGCCTGGCATCCTGCACCATGGAGGCATCATCATGGAGGCCCGAGGGCCAGGGGAGCTCTGCCTTGCCAAGTACGTGCTCCCAGGCCCAGGGCAGGGCAGCCCCCACGTTCGGAAGGAGGAGCTGGTGTCTGGCGAGCTTCCCAGGATTGTCCGCCAAGTGCTGCGCCGGCCAGACGTGGACCAGCAGGGGCTGCTGGTGCAGGAGGACCCAGTGGGCCAGCTTCGCCTCAAGCCACTGAAGCTGCCAGCACCAGGCAGCGGCTGGAAGGTCGAAGACATGGACCCTGAGTTCCAGCAGTTGCTGGCTTGTGGCCTCGGGACCTCGGTGGCGAGGACTGGGCTAGTGATGCAGGAGACAGAGCAGGGCCTAGTGGCACTGACCGCCTACTCTCTGCAGCCCCGGCTAACCAGCAGGGCCCCCGAGAGGAGCAGTGTGCAGCTGCTGGCCAGCTGCATAGACAAAGGAGACCTGAGTGGCCTGCACAGTCTGCGGTGGGAGCCACCGGCTGACTCAAGTCCAGTGCCAGCCAGCGAGGGGGCCCAGAGGCTGCCCCTGACTGAGAGCATCATCCATGTTCCCCCACTGGACCCCAGCATGGGGATGGGGCATCTGAGAGGGCCGGGGGCCACCCCCTGCCCCCCACAGGCCATTGGAAAGGCAGTCCCTCCGGCTGGGGAAGAAAAGCAGGAAAGCAGGTGCACTGGGCAGAAAGGGATGGAAGCTTTGGGAAAGTCAGATGGAGCCACGACTATGCCCCGGGGGCCCAGGTCCCCAAACCTCCAGGCTGCCATGCAGAGTCTGCGAATGGCAACAGCCGAAGCCCAAAGCCTGCACCAGCAAGTTCTGAGCAAGCACAAGCAGGGCCCCACCCCTGGAGCCGCCTCTATGCCCTCCCAGCATAGTCTTCTGCAAGTACCGGCCACAGCCACTGGGACTGCCCAGAGCAACACCAGGTCTCTGGCTGGAGGTGACCCCAGGATCCCAGCAGCCCCCAGAAAGGTCAGTGGGGAACAGAAAGCACTGCCTGGAGGGCTGCCTAGGGGGTGGGTGACTATTCAGGATGGCATTTATACTGCTCACCCCATCAGGACCTTTGACCTACCGGGGGGTGTCTGGCTTTCTGAGAGAGGAGCCTTGCCAAGGGGCAGGGAGACTGCGCTCCCGTCTCAGGCTCCCAGCCCGCTCCTGGAAGGCCCAGGTCAGAGTCTTGGGCCTGGGCAAGAGGAGCCTGGGAGCCACACACAGAAGGCCTGGGGACCTCCAGAGAAGGTGATGGCAGGACTCGGCCCAGGGGTCCTCCAAGCTGCAGAGACCACCCTGAAGGCTGCCCCTTTAGCCCCCCACACTCTGGCCTCTGGGCCTCAGGCTGCAGGTGCCAGCCTGCACTCCCATAATGCCTCTGTTCCGCCTCCTCCTCCTCTCCCAGCTGCTGTGACGGGACCTGACTTCCCAGCCCAAGCCGGCCATGATGAGAATTCCAACCAGCAGGCCTCTGAGCCCACGCAGGACCCCCTTCTCCAGTCCCACAGCAGCCCTGCTGGCCAGAGAAGCCTTGGGGATTCACAGACAAAAACCCCGAAACCCCTGGAGCCCACCACACACCCAAGGAAGAAGCCCCAGCTGCCCCCCAAACCTGCACACCTAAGCCAGATCCCCCCCCCTCACTGGCTGCCCAAGCCCTCAGCCCTCTCTCCCAGTTCCTCTAAGGAGGTGGGGCAAGGAAAATACAGACAAGGTGAGACTGGTACAGCTGACCATGACCTTCAGCCAACCAAGGTCCCCACCACTGCAGGCCAGGGCCGAGTATCGCCGGCTGGATGCTCCACTGGACAGAGCCAGCACAGCCCCCAGCATGACTCCAGCACCGTGGCCCCCAGGCCCACCAAAAGTCAGGCTGCGGGCAGCAATGACCAGAGCCCTGAGCCCCTCAAGCTCTCAGCTCTCAGCAGTGACCCCACCTCACCACAGCAGGGCCCCAGCCCCTCAGGAAAGAAGTGCACGGACGGTTCCCAGCAAGGGGTCCCTGAGAGCTCCAAGATTCTGCAGGGAAGCCAGCAAGAGCTCCAGGGCCTCCTGAGCCAGGTGCAAGCATTGGAGAAGGAGGCCAAAAGCACTGTGGATGTGCAAGCATTGAGGAGGCTCTTTGAGGCTGTGCCCCAGCTGCGAGGGGCCCCTCCAGCTCCTGCTGCCCCCAACAAGCCCGAGGCCTCAGTGGAGCAGGCCTTTGGGGAGCTGACAAGGGTCAGCACAGAGGTGGCCCGGCTGAAGGAACAGACCCTGGCCAGGCTGCTGGACATCGAGGAGGCCGTGCACAAGGCCCTCAGCTCCATGTCTAGCCTCCAGCCTGGGACTAACACCAGAGGCCATTCCCAGGGACCTCTAAAGGACCACAGTGCCCACAAGGTCAGTGTCACAGACAGCAGTAGAGTCAGGCCCAACTGCCCAGGCCAGGAGGTCAGGAGTCAAACTGCAGTCAAGAGCCAAACTGAGGTTACATGCCACACTGAGGTCCAGGGTCAGGCCAAAGTCAGAAACCACACTGAGGCCAGAAGTCAAGCAGCCCCAACTACCCCTTCTACTCGGAGGCTGGAGACCATGAGAGAAGAGTCAAGCCTCCCTCGAGTGTTACCTCCCAGCAGAGATTCACCCTCCTCCCCAACCTTTATCTCCATCGAGTCGGCCACTAGGAGGCTTCTGGAGGCTCCCAGCCCCAGGTGCAGCCCCAAGGTCTCAGTGAAAAGCACACACCTCCCCCAGGATGTGGGCCAGGCTCAGCCCCACCAGAAAGATGTCTGGGACAAGGCCGGGAAGAAAGAAGCCACCCAGTGCTCCGGACAGCCCCAGCATGCCCCTGCCTCAGCCAGCCCCCTGCCCACCTGGCAGCAGAAAAGTGTTCTGGAGCTGCAGACTGGGCCCGGTGGCTCCCAGCACTATGGAGCCACAAGGACAGTGACAGAGCAATATGAGAGGGTGGACCAGTGCAGGACCTCAGTGCTCACCTCCCCAACCACGGTCACCGAGCCCACAGAGCCGCCCAGGGGCCCAGGCCCCCACCTCGGGCTCCATGCCTCCCCCTTGATGAGGCAGTTCCTGCACAGTCCAGCCGGGCTCAGCACAGGCCTGGCAGAAGCTGGGAAGGTGTGTGTGCCCTGTAGCCACTCCCAGCCAGCTGCCCAGTGAGCCCCTCCACCTCCCACCACAGCCTCCCACCCACCCCCAGGGCCCTGAGACTGAGGTGGGTGCCTACCTCCTGCACAGATGAGGCAAGGACCAAAAAGAAAGGGCATCTTCTGAGACTTGTGGGAAGTTTCCTTTTCGTCAGTTCTTGCCAAAGGGGGGAAAGAAAAGTGGGAAGAAGCCCCTCTGAGTAGCCCAAGCCCAGGAGCTGGATGGGGGCTCACAGCTGCTCGCGGAGGATGTAATCTGTACAGGCACACACACTCCTCTCACAGGCCTGGCCTGCGTGCCAACACGAGTGAGTATGTACGCCACTGCCTGAGACAGAACCCCGTGAGTGACCTTCAGCCTTCATTTCTTTTAATACAAGTCAAATGTTCTTAGTCTTCTGCTCTTTAATTCCTGGAGAGGACAGGGCCAGCTGCACTGGTCTCTGTTTCAGATTGACTAGGGCCCCAGAAGGGCCCCTTCATTACCATCTCTCTCATTCAGCGAGTCATCCTGGCAGCACAAAGGTCATACAGAAATGGTCGGCGATCACCAATGTCCCTAGAAGCCAAAGGTTCTCTCCACCCCCAGTGCTCCTGACTCTGTACCCCAAATGGGAAGGATACAGTCTGAATAAACCCAAGTTTTATTCCCTCCTCTCTGTGTCTAACTGTGCATCTGTCCCAGAGTCTGGGTTCTCACCGTAGGGGAAAAACAGCCACACCTCCAGGTGCCCTGTGTTCCTGGCAACAGCAGTGTTGGAAAGCTCTGAAAAGCCACCCCTTCCTCTACCATCTTGGTTGGGAACCAGAAAGGCCTGCCCATCCCCCATTCTCCTTGCTCCCCATGCCCCAACACATACATACACTGCTGCCCCCTACCTTGGACACCACCCTGGAGTGGAATCTGAACAGAATCCTGCCCCAGAGTGGAAGAATGGCCCAGTCAGGCCCGGGAAGGAGGGAGGGCCACAGCCAGGAGAACTCCAGTGGCCAAGACTGCTGGGCCACCTTCCTCCTGGTCAGGCCAGGTGCAATGTTTAGAGCAGAGGTTCCTGGGAAGGGGAGGGCACAGATCCTGGCCTGGAAAGTCAGAATGATCTGGTGAAGGGCCCTTTTCCACACTGTCAAAAAGCACTGAGCGCCTGCTGCATGCCAGACCTGTTCTAGGCAGCTGGGACACAGAGGTGAGGTCTAATGGGGTCATACACTCAGGGAACTGACTTTCTAGAGTGAGGAGGCAGAGAGACTATGAATAAACAAGAAAAATCAGTTCAGGAATAAGGGTTATGCGCCTAAGCCATTCTCCAACTCTGGGGTAGGAATCTTAAAACATGATGATGTGACAGTGATAGGTGATTGCCTTAGAGAGTGTGGCCAAGGCATACCCCTCCAAGGGGAAAAAAAATTTTCAACTGAGATCTGAATAACAAAAAGCCAGTTATGGGACAATCAGGGGGAAGTGCCAGCTAGGCAGGGGGATGAGCACATGCAAACACCCAGAGGTGGGAGTGAGTGTAGTTCCTGGATTGCCTAAACACCCTTCCATATAGGTGGACAACTACGATTGTCCACCCCTGCCTCCCCTGACCCCCACACACATCCTGCCCCCGATAAGGTTAGGTGGAAACTTGTCCATACTTTGCTTTTGTTGAACAGGTAGGCTCCCATCATACCATCAGCCCAGGGATCAGCCCTCCACACCCCTCCCAGCCCCTTCATTGCCTGCTCCACTGACAGGGGTTCCCCTGGGGCAGCAGAGCTCTGAGCTGGAAGCAGCCTGTCCCCTGGAAGACTGGTGTGTATAAGCAATTAAGATAGCAAATCGGCCTACCTGGGCCGGCTACATATCTCATTATTACCCCCTCGCCACGGGTCACCCTCCCCCGTCCTCTGTGGGATCTCACTTGATTACAGGGCCCAGTAACTTATGGCATGACTGTTCTCAGTGTTCTCATTTGTAAAGTGGGCACGATTATAAGTGCCTACTATTGTGCAGATTAAGTGAATTAATATATGTAAAGTGCTTGGAACTATGCCCAGCGTCTGGAACTCAAGGCTGTTCACTTCTCCTACTGTAATTATTAGTTTTAATCTATCTCTTGTTCTCACCTCCAGGCGGACTCCCTGTCTCGTTCATCTCAGTATCCTTACTGCTTATCACAAGTGCCTAGAAGGCACTGCACAAATGTCAAATAAATGAACCCCTGGGTGAATGAAATGATTGAGTGAATTCACTGATACATCCAACTAACATTTATTGAGCACCTACTTCATGCCAGGTTCCATCCAGGGTGCTGAGAATAGAGATGAACATGGCAGAATTTATCCCTGACCTTATGGAACTCAGAGAGGGAAGACAATATATTATAAGCAGAGAAGGTAATTTTAGAAGGGAGCGATACTGTGAAGGAAATAAAAACAAGGTCAGCCCACGAGAGGAGAATTGGCAGTTACTTTGGCTTGCGTGGTTGGGGAAGGCATCTCTGAATGACAGGAGCCAGTCCTGATAGCTGGAGGTGGCGGCCTAGAGGGAAGAGTGGGGAGAGGTTGGTGGATGGGTAGTGAGCGCACCGGAGGCAGCACGCAAGGAGAACAGCGGCCGCTCGGTAAGGCCTCACCCAGTGCCCTCACAAGCTATCACACCTGCCGTCACACCTGCTGCCGAACCCCAGGCACCGCCTCTCCTCCTGCCGGGGGAGTGGGCGGCATTTCCACGCGGGCCGACTGGGGTCGGAGCCTGCGGCGCCCAGACCCCGCCCCTAGCCTGGAGGGGGCGTGTTCCCACCCGCCGTCGCCAAGGTGACAATGACATCACCTCGGCCGCTGGGTTCGGAACTTTTCGGGCGGGGGTAGCCGTTGCTGGGAAACACCCGGTAGGCGCGCAGCCAGGGGCAGGCTCCGCGCAGCAGACGCCGGACGCCACTACACGCCGTCCTGGCAGGCCCCTGCTCGGAGCCTCCCTCCCGGATTCCAGAAGGATGCCAGTTCCGGTCCTCACCCCTGCCGCGGCGCCATCCAGGACCGTCCTGCCGGCCGGGCGCCTCCTCCCTTCTCATTACTCTGTCACTGCCTCTGTTCCGAGCTTATCCAACAGTCCCCATCTTCACCGCCATCACTCTGTCCCAGGCCACCATCCATCCCCCCTTTCCTGGACCACTGCCGTAGCCTCCCAAGTGGTCTTCCCTTTGCCCTGTCTTTACAGTCTGTCATCCACCTGGCACCCAAAGCTCTTATCAAGAGTTTACTCCTGATAAGAGTCTACTCTTATCAAGTCACTCCTTTATAGTACCCTCCACAGGTTTTCAGCTCACTCTTCTCAGGGGCCTGTAAGACCAGAATGCCTTGCCTCTCAACCTTCCTCTCCAGCTTCATTGCCCCACTCTCCTCCTCACCCACATCCCCCTAGTTACACTGGCCTTCCTGATCTTCACAGAACACACCAAGCTGATTCCTGCCTCAGGGCCTTTGCACCTGCTGTACCCTATGCTAGGAAGTCTCTTCTGCAAGATCTTTAGTGGCTGGGCTCTTTCTCACTCACATTCCAGTTCAAATGTCTCTCCAGAAAGAACTTTCCTGATCCATACCTCCTCTGCCTCCCCCACCTATCCCGACACCCACCCACTCCCCATCTATAGTGGCCTTACTCCAAGTTATCATGCTGTGCTATTTTTGTTTGTTTTCCTGAGAACCTATCACAGTAGAAAAGTATCTTGCTCACATATTTGCTTGTTTATTGTCAGTGTTCTGCAGACTATTCCTGCATGGCAAACCACCCCAAATTTAGTGGTTTAAAAAACCATTTTATGATACTCATGAATTCTGTGGGTCAGGAATTTGGACAGAGCACAGTGGGCATGGCTTCCCTCTGTGCCATGATGTGTGAGGCCTCAGCTGGAAAGTCTCAAAGGGTGGGGGTAATATGACAGCTAGGGTCTGCAAACATCTGAAAACTCACTCACTAACTCACTCCCTCAAATGTCTGGCAGTTGATGCTGGCTACTGGCTGGGACCTCAGCTGGAATGTCAGCCAGAACACATATGTGTGGCCTCCCCATGTTGCCTGGACCTCCTCACATTATGGGAGTCTCAGGGTAGTTGGACTTCCTGTGTTGCATCTCGTTTCCAAAGGCGTGTGTCCCAACTAACAAGGCAGAAGCTGCATTGCCTTTTATGATCTAGCCCCAGAAGTCACACACAATCACTTCTGCTGCATTATGTTGGTTACAAGTAAGTCACAAGTCTGTGTATATTGAATGGAAGGGGTATTAGACACTACCTTTTGATGAGGAAGAGGCAACGTTCTAGAAGAATATGTGGCCAACTTTGGAAAGTGCCATCTCCACAGGCAAATCTCCCTCCACTGGAGTATCATCTCCATGCCAACCACTTCTCATTTGTTTATTGTTGCATCTCCAGTGCCTAGAATGGTACAAAAGCACATAGTAGGTGCTCAATCCATGTTTTAGAGTGAATAAATGAAGGTTTGTCTTTCAAGGAGTCATTTGAGCCCATTTCTTCTCCTTGTAAGTATAGTTCCTATCCCAGCCCTTGATTTTGGCCTGATCTGCTCTGGAGGAAGCCCAGTGTTTGCGTTGGAAGGTGGGAATCACGTATAGTTTTTTGTTTGTTTTTTGTTTTCTGGCAGGGACTGCAGGGTGGGGGAGAAAGGGCAGTTATTGGGGATTGAGCAACATGTAGCCAAATGAGATTCTGGAACAGTGTTCTACTGTAAGGGGTGTTGAAAACCCAGTCTGTTTCTTCTCATTCTGAACTCTGAAAATGCCCAGGTGAGGACTGTGGTTTTGTCTTCTGGGCCATCTGGGCAAGAGGTGGCCCTGAAGCCGCCCACACACCTATTAAGGTATGCAAACTCTCCCTGCTTTGTGACTGGTGAATGACCCTCCATTTGATCTTCCCAAAGTCCTGAGGCCGGTACAGTTTCTCCTTTTGCTTTCTCCTGTCCAGGAGGGATGCGCCAGAGAAGTCAACCCAGGCTTCTCCAGGCCCCATCTCCTCACATCAATCTGTGGCTTATCCTTCCCCCTCCATCTCCACTGTGGCTCAGGAAGAGTTTGGATGTCATTACAGCAACAGCGATCCCAATGCCCTTCCCACCTCCAGTGCCACCCCCAAACTATCAATCCTCCAGTCCAGCCCTGCAATGGCTCCTCACCACCTCCACCATAAAATCCACACTCCTCACGTCATTCAAGGCCCTTCTTGTTCGGCTGCCGCCTGTGTTTATAGCCTCTCTCGCTCCATTCCCCCAAGAGAATCAGACCTTCCAGGTCCTTTAATGTTCTATCCAGGCTTTGTCACACCACCCTGGCTTTGTCCAGGGGCAGCTTACCCACTGGGCACAGCAGGCATGGATGGAGCCTCAGGCCCACAATACTTGATGGGCCCATGAAAATATTCTTCTTTTAAAATCAACAGGAAAAAAAGAACTTTTGGGTAGAAGAAAATGGTTTAGTATATAACATTAGTAACCACCACAGTTGTTAAATATATTCTTAAATATTTTTTTATGGAGGAAGGAGCCCATGAAAGCCCAAGTGCCTACGGCTTACGAAAGTCAGAATGCAGCCCCCCTCATTTCCCTCTTCGGTTCATTTCTGTAAGCTTGGTGTTGAAGACACAGCTCTGAGGCAACCTTTTCAAGGAAGCAGAAGCCATGGAGGGTGTCCTTCTCTGACCTCTCAACTTTATGCAGTTTTGTAGCTTGGAAAACGCCGTTGTAAACTTTCGGTTGTGTACGTGTCCCCGCTCCCCCCCTACTGTTGCTACCTGCGAGTCAGCGACACACACACAATTTTTCTCCCTCATGAAGGTACCCGCTCCCCACCTGTGGCAGAGCTGCCAAGTTAGACGACTATCTAACTTCGGAAGAAAATTCTGGAGAGGCTCAGCCTGGGGGCCCCCGGCAATTGGCCCCTGGTCCCAAACCTGCAGCGACAGGCGCCCGGACGCTAGTCCCGGGTTGGCGCGCGCACCCGGCCGCGGTGGGTGTGGGGGGCGTGGGGGGCGTGGGGGGCGGGGCCTCGGGTCTAGCAGGCGGCCGCTCGGCCTCACGCCGCTGCCAGCTCCACCCACCCCCGACCGGAAGGAGGAAGCTGCCTCTGAGCGGGGAGCTCCGGCCCTCCCCTGACGCACCCCTTTCCTCCTCCCCTCCCGCCTCTCCCGTTAGTTTTCTTACGAAAAAGTGCTGCTGAGAATTCCCAGAAGGTCCCGGATGTGAAGTCACCGGCGTGAGGTCACCGAGCCTGGTTCCAGGAATCTGAAGCTTGTGGGGGAGGAAGGAAAGCGCCGAAAACAGGGGAGCAGGGGGGAGCAAGTGGAGCCGTGGCTATTGTTGGCTGGGGCCCCCTGGCTCCCCTGAGTCCCACGCTTGTCTCCAGCTGGGAGGTTCCAAGGAAAAAGATGCTTCACTTCTCCCATAGTATAGAAATGCCAGTTGAAACCAGTATACTGATCCAAAAGGAGTGTTTATCCACTTTTGGGAAGCGGAGGGGTGGGAGAGAAGTGGAGAACAGCCTGGCATTAGGATCAGAATTTTAAATGAACATACCCTTTGACCTAACAGTTGCGCGTACAGTAGCTCTATCACCTACTAACTAACCTTGGAAATCATACAGTATCACTTCTTGCACATTTTGTTCATGATAGGTCACTAAGGCTGGCCCATAGTCAAGGGGAGAGGAATTAGATTCCCTCTTTTGATAAGTATGAAAGAATTTGCAGCCATGTTTTTAAACCATCACAGCTGTTATTATTGTGGCCCTTAGTATACTCTAGCTTCTAGTAAGTGAATTATCTCACTTCTTACCTATCAGCTCCACGTGGGAGAGCAAGGATTCATTTGATTCGTTAAGATCTCAGCCTCTCATCGCTCCCCAGTGAACCTAGGGCCCTGTTCACTGCAGAGCTCGATAGATGGTATAGAAATGAATTTCCTCTTGCAGGAGCTGGCCTTGGATATCGTGCTCCACTTCCATTGGATGACATCCCTGTTGGCCCCATAGAAACCATCATCGGCACATGTGAGAATTGTGAGTGTAAGGGGATATGAGTGGGGCATGGCAGGGTCTGCTACACAGACAAGCAATTTTGTTCACATACATTTCATAAATGTGAGATCAGTGATCATTTCCACAGAAATCCCATTACCTTTGTAATCATCATCATGGTCTTGTAGGCACACCTGTACCACGAGAAGTGAGTTGGCCAGTTCAGCTCAGTTCATACTAAAGAGAATGCCATGGAGTCTAGTTCAGCTTGCTAAGAGATTTTTCACACCATTTACATGTGATTGTTTACATGTGTTATATTTCCATTTTATTGTTACTATTATATGGTAGTATGGCCCCAAATCATAAAGATGGATCAGTAGTTCAAAAGAGGTTCATTGGGCTTGGTGGCACACTATTATATGGTAGTATGGCCCCAAATCATAAAGATGGATCAGTAGTTCAAAAGAGGTTCATTGGGCTTCCCTGGTGGCACAGTGGTTGGGAGTCCGCCTGCCGATGCAGGGGACGCGGGTTCATGCCCCGGTCCGGGGGAATCCCACATGCCGTGGAGCAGCTGGGCCCGTGAGCCATGGCCGCTGAGCCTGCGCATCCGGAGCCCATGCTCCGTAACGGAAGAGGCCAGGGCAGTGAGAGGCCTGTGTACCGCAAAAAAAAATGAGGTTCATTAAAGTATAAAAATAACATTGAAAATAGCAAAATAAAAAAAAAATACTGCAATATAGAATATGATCATATATACCAGAGTAAATGAGTGTGTAGAATGAGATAATTTTACACAAGGAGAAAAAGAAGTGTGACTCAGAAAGACAGATATGGGAATGAATATCTGAAACTGGGATTCTGTTAGCTGGTAATCATTTTGCCCTGGAGGCATCATCTCATATGAAACTCTGTCAAACAGTGTTAGGAAGCCCACTGAGACTTTTGCATTCTCTTCACATCAGATCCCGTAAGCTAATTAGAAAACCAATCAAGGCTTTTCATAATATGGGTAAAATAATAATGTCCAGTGTGGTCAAGATACATTTTGTCACTAAAGACAGAGAAAAGGTCAAAACCAGAGAGGCATCATTAAAGGTGTCCAACTTACAGTGAAAACCTACACCCTTCAAACTATGACATGTAAATTGAGTCATAGACTACAGAGGAAAAGGAGAGCAAGCTCCCGGTAAGATCACTTGATCAAACAACACTCTTTTTTTTTTAATTAAATGAGTCTTTTTATTTACTTGACTTTTTAATATTTTCATTCTTTTCTTTAAAATGGTGACTCCTTTTCTTTTTTATAAATGTATTTACTTATTTTTGGCTGTGTTGGGTCTTCATTGCTGCACACGGGCTTTCTCTAGTTGTGGCCAGTGGGGGCTACTCTTCGTTGCGGTGCATGGGCTTCTCATTGTGGTGGCTCCTCTTGTTGCGGAGCACAGGCTATAGGCGTGCGGGCTTCAGTGGTTGTGGCACGTGAGATCAGTAGTTGTGGCTTGCGGGCTCTAGAGCTCAGGATCAGTAGTTGTGGCACATGGGCTTAGCTGCTCCACAGCATGTGGGATCTTCCTGGACCAGGGATCGAACCCGTGTCCCCTGCATTGGCAGGCGGATTCTTAACCACTGCACCACCAGGGAAGTCCCCAAACAATACTTTTGGATGTCACATAAAATAAATGGCACATAGTGTGAAAGAGCAATGGTTGTCCTGAGTACTAGCAGACAGTGGCTTTGTTGTTGAATACAAACCACTTGTGGCAAACCTTGTTCATTGTTGATCCAGAAATTTATTCAGTCCCTTCTTTCCTGATTTTGATCCATACACCAAGGTCTCCAATCTCAGGCAATTAATTACAAGTGGTCTAAATCAATCATGACCAGCCCATTTCCCACTTTCCCAGTCTCCTTTGCTGCTACATGAGACCCAGTTCTGGCCTATTAAATACGATGAAAAGTCTGCTGAGGGTACTTCTATGAAAATTTTTGGTTTTGTTTTGTTTTGTTTTTCAGAAAATGGGTATACGTGCTGGTACCCCCCCCTTCCCCCTTATTCCTGACTTAACTATGGTCATGATGCCTGGACCTGGGCAGCCATCTTGCACCTATGAAGCAACCAGCACAAGGTAAAGGCTGAGAGAATTCTAGAGACACCAGCACTGACATTATTGAATGTCAGTGGCTGCCACCTTCCAGCCTTCCCATTACAGTACACAAGTAAACTGTAGTGAATTCTCTATTATTGGTAATTGAAAGCATTCCTAATGGGTGTACCACTGATGTGTCAGCTTGCCACATATTTTCCAAAAACACAGGAAGGAAATGTACCTGCTGACTTTTTGTTCTATGTATCACTGAATTCCTTTGCAAGATTAGATGAATGAGCTTCTGGTTTCCAGTTGGGTTCAGCCATGGGGAGATCCAGCAGGGACAGGAGAGGGAAGCAAATGAGATCAGGTATTTAGTCCTTTGGTTCCCTGCCTGTGAGTCTCCATGTGTTGGATGTATCCTCCAGTGGGGGGCCACTGGTCCTCCCAAGGCAGCAAGTCCACTCAATTCTCTCCCTTCTAGTGACCTCTCCCTTCCCCCCACATTTTCCCTTCAGGTCTGTTGGTGGTAACAGCTCTGCTGCTGCTCATCCAGGTTATTGCACTATCCCTTGGAGTGCTCCTACACCTACATGTTTGTAAGTAGTACCATTGTAAATAAGCTTTCCTAAAGTGATCCTGTTTTGAGAGTGCCATTATCTGATGGTACACTGTCAGATTTAAAAGAAAACACACACACACACACACACACACACACACACACACACACACACGCAACTTGCATCTGAACACCAACCACACACCACTGTATTCACAAAGACCAGCTGTCAGGCAACAATCTGGCTCCTGATCTCGATATGTGTAGAAACAAATAGCAAGAAGTGTCAATGCCCTCTATTCATGCCTCTCCGACTATGCCTTTTCAGAATACTGTGTGGAGAATTGGACAGCAAGTAAAAGACACTGTTGAACAAACTATGCTGGCTGTTGAGGGAAAGATATTCACGTGAGGTTTTGAAATAAGAGATGAGATACAGCGTCCCTTTGTGGTACCGATAGCTCTTTGCCACAGGTGGCTCGCTCACTCTAGAAGCATCTCAGTGGCACGTTCAGTATCTTGGTTACCCTGAACCTTTGGCTTCAGGGCGAGACTATCACTATTTTTCATGTTGAGGATATCAAGAATTTTGTTTTGTTTTTTGTTTGTTTGATTCTGAGGATATCAAGAATTTGAAGACAGAACTGTGGTGCCAAGGCTCAGCCTTTGAGAATATGACTCTTTC
>NW_006796074.1:504228-511435 GCF_000442215.2 Lipotes vexillifer | reverse complement strand
TCCCTACATTTGAAGGTTTTCTTCTCTTGGCAGAGAAATAAATCAATATAAAGGCAACCACTAGAAAAATTAAAAACAGACTATAAAACTTCAAATTATCAGACAAAAATACAAACACATGTGAGCACACACACATACATATCAAAGAAAACAAAAAAAATGCATGTAAAACATAGAAAACAGAGGAAGCATTAAAATAGAAAACACAGCAGAAGATAAGATGACAGAAGTAAGCATAATACACGTTATATCAAGAAATGTAAATAGAATAAACCCATATTATAATAGAAAAAAAGATTATGAGATCATAAAACAATGTTCTATTGTATGTTGTATAGAAGAGATGCATCTTTACCAGAATCACTCAGAAAAGTTAAAAATAAAATATAAACCAAGGTATACAAGAAAATACTGAGCTGAGGCTGCAATGTTACTATCAGTCAAGGTCAAATTCAAAATAAAAATGCTAAATGAGAGAAAAGGAAGTTAAACAGGAAAGACAGTAGTATCCACATTAAGAATCTAGTTTTTGAAATCTCTAGCATAGCTTCAAAACCAAGAATAATATATGAGAGTTGAGAATAACAGTAAACATACAGAAAATGCAAAGAGAAATTGGATGAGACATGAGTACATTTGAACTGACCTCATCGGCTCATGACCTAGTAAGAAACAAAAGATAAGGAGGAATGTGGGGAATCCAAATAGTAATTAGTAATTAAATATGATAGAACGTGAGGTGCAAAAATCTCAAATAAAATACTAGCAAATATAAATCAACAATACCTTCAAAGAATCATTCATCATATCCAAGTAAGTTCATTCTAATAATGCAGGTGGTGCAACATTAGGGAATTTGTAATAAAACTGACCATATTAATAGATCAGAGAAGAACTATATAACATCTCAATACATGCCAAAAAGACATTTGAAAAATATCCCACATCAATTCCTGCTTAAAACAAACAAAACCATAACAGAATAGCTAAATTATGCATAGGTGATATGAGTGAAAAATGCACAACCATTACAGACAATAAGAGAATTCAAAATGATGGCAGTTTACAAAGCTTAATATACAAAACTCAGTAGCCTTCCTCTGCATAAAAAAATACAATTTACCAGAATATATAATAGCAATCAAAAAGATAAAATATTCAGAACAATACTTAAAAGACATATAAGGACCTTTATGAATATTAAAATTATACAGGGAACATTCTATACTGACCTTTTGAATAGAAAGACCCAATATTATAAAAACATCAATGCTCAATTAATGTGTCAATTCAATGTGATTCTAACTAAAATACAGGATTTTAAGGTGGGGAGCTTGTCAAAAAATGATATGAAACTCAAATGGGGAATTAAATAAGGGGCCAGGAAAGCCCTGTAAAAGAAAAGTAACACGATGCGTCTACACCTATCAGATGATAAAACACATTATGAAATTGTAATTTGTAAAGCAATTTGGTACCCAAAGATGAAATAGACCACCCAGTGGACCAGAGTAGAGAACTAGAAACAGACTCCAGAACACATGAGAATTCAGTTTCTGTTTAAGGTGACATTTGAATTAAAAGAAAAAGGTGGTAGGAAAATAAATCATTTGGGGGAAAAAATAAAATGGAAACCCTATACCATACCTTAAGTCAAAATAAATTCCAAATGGATAAAGGATTTATATATTAAAAAAAGACTGTAGGGCTTCCCTGGTGGCGCAGTGGTTGAGAGTCCACCTCCCGATGCAGGGGACACGGGTTCGTGCCCCGGTCCAGGAAGATCCCACATGCCGTGAAGCGGCTAGGCCCGTGAGCCATGGTCTCTGAGCCTGCGTGTTCGGAGCCTGTGCTCTGCAATGGGAGAGGCCACGACAGTGAGAGGCCCGCGTACCGCAAAAAGAAAAAAGAAAAAAAAAGACTGTAAAGGGCTTCCCTGGTGGCGCAGTGGTTGGGAGTCACCCTGCCAGTGCAGAGGACACAGCTTCGAGCCCTGGTCCAGGAAGATCCCACATGCCGCGGAGCAACCAAGCCCATGCGCCACAACTGCTGAAGCCCGTGGGCCTAGGGCTCGTGCTCCGCAGCAAGAGAAGGCACCGCAATGAGAAGCCTGCGCACTGCAACGAAGAGTAGCCCCTGCTCGCTGAAACTAGAGAAAGCCCGTACGCAGCAACGAAGACCCAATGCATCCTGATAGGGAATGCAACACACAAACACCAGGATCCCTAAGGTAAATATTTAAGAAATTTGGCTACATTAAATTTAAAACTTCTGTATGATAGAACATACTATCAACCTGGGTAAAAAGCAAACCAGGATTAAGTGCTACATGTGTGACAGACAGAAGGGCTCATCCCCCTAATCCTCAAAGGCCTAAAGGGCTCAGATTTTCAATCCACAGATCTACACTAAATGGCTCAGGTTTTCAATCCACAGATCTACACTAAAAAGTCTTCCAGTTTAGATGAACAAGAATGTTCAGGAAATGTGCTTGAAGACATTACCCTCTCCTGGTTTTCGCTTTCCACAGCCTTAGCTCAGTGGGTCCCAATCTTTGATGTGCATCAGAATCAATGGAGGGATGGTTAGAATGCAGGTTGCTGGGGCCACGCTGCTAGCGTGGGTCTGGGGAGGACCCAATAATCTTCATTTCTAACAAGTTCTCAGGTGATGTTGACACTGCTGGCCTGGGAGCCACACCTTTAGCCTGTTTGAGGGACTAGGATACGTGGAGGGATGGGGGCTTGGAGAGATGAGTTCCTTTGAGGGAAAGGAGGAAGAGGCAAGGTGGAGAGGAACAGGATGCTCCCCAGGACTGGGCAGAGGAGGAGGTGGTAGGGTGAGGTTATCCCCAGAGGGATGTTTGAGCCTCCTAAGGAGACAGGACTTAGTCCCCATTCCTAGTCTCACTAAAGACTCCTCCCTTCCCTTCCCACAACCAAGGTTGGCTCAGAAACAGCAGAGCCCACCTACTCTCTGTGAATCCATAGGTGTGGATAGGGACATGCTACCCATGAGCAGAAAATATGGACTGAAGATCAGAGAGGCAGGCCGTCTGGGACAGAGAAGACATCCCCACTCCTCAGACAAACTTTGGAGGCAGCATATGGGAGAGGGTCCCTGCTGACTGAGGTTGAAGTTCTCCTTGGGACTTAGCTGCTTTGATTTGATTTTGAAAAATAATATTTTTTCAGCCAGGGTGCTGGGAAAACTGGCTATTCACATGCAAAGAATGAAGCTTGACTCTGACCTTATACCATATACAAAAATTAACTCAAAATCGATCAAAGACATAAATGTAAGAGCTAAAACTATAAAACCCTTAGATGCAAAAACCATGAACCTCCTTGCACCTAAGAATCATGGTGGAATAAAAACAGTAATTTAGATGGAGAGAAACCTAAACAGCTGAACCTGACCTGTGAGCCCCAGGTATCCCTCACTGGTCAGGAGGTAGACTTACTGGCGGACAGCTGAGAACAACTGCATCCCTTTCACAGTTATGGCACTATGATTGTCATCCCCTCCTCACTTCCTTTTATCAAGGTTAGACTTACATACAGTGACGTAAACAAATCTTAAGAGTAGACCTTGAATTTTTACATATGTATATGCTTGTCCAAGCATTGTCCAGAATAAGATATAGAACATCTCCAGTACCCCAGAAGGCTCGTCAACCTTCCTAGTCAATACTCACAAAGGTAATATTATCTGTCATTGTGCTTTAGTTCTGCCTATTTTTAAACTTCATATAAATAAATGGAATCATAGTTATTCCTCTTTCGTGCTTGGTTTCTTTTACGCAACATAATGTTTTAAAGATTCATCCTTGTCATTATATGAGGCAATTGTTTGTTCTTTTTCATTGCTGTGTGATATTTCATTGTATGATAAATCGTAGTTGTTTTCAGTCACCTATTGGACATTTGCGTTGTTTCTAGTTTCAGGCTGTTATGAATAAAGCTGCCATAACATTCTTGTAAGTGTCTTTTGTGGACATAAGCACCTTTTTTTCTCTTGGGAATATACAGAGCAGTAGAATTATAAGATCATAGAGTCTGGCCTTAGTAGGTACTGCCAAATTATTTTCCAAACTGTATCAGTTTACCCTCCCAACAACAATGTATGATAAATCTGATGAATTCTCAATCCTGCTGCATTTAGTACTTTAAAAAAGTCCTTTTAATATTTCGGATGGAAATGCATCATTTTTAATTTAAAAAATATCTATTTAAAACAAGTAGTAATTTTTTATTTACCTAAAATTGGGTGGTCCATGAATGCTGAATGTTTGAGAAACTTGTGGGACTCTCCAAAGTATTCAAAAATTCCCTGAGGGTGTGTGGGTGTGTTTCTGCCTATGCATGTGCCATAGTCACAGATGGATGCTGCTCCAGACCCACCCTCCTTGCCTTGGAACAGACGCTTCATTTCCCTACCAACAGGAAGAGCTTACTTGTGATCCCAGAGGAAGATGTTTCTCATCACCAGCAACATCTGGGGAACATCTGGTGAGCCCATCCCAGGACAGGGAGATGCTTTTCTAGAGAAAACACATCACTTATTTGATTCTTTTTATTCTCCTATGTTTTCCCTTATTTTCTCCTTCTTTTCCTGCCTCCCAAACCCTGTCAACCATTGGGCTCCCTGCTGTAAGCCCCCACTGCAGCCCTTGCCAACTCCCTACTCTGGTCTCTGTCCTGTCTGGTTTCCCTCATACACAGCCCAGCAGGATGCAAACTGAGACAGCCTGAGAGACCCTCATTAACTAGTGCTCAACACTACCCAGTTCCCTGATCAGCAGGCAGCATCTTCTAGAAACTAGCTCAAGGAATGTTGAAGGTAGTGGAGTTCTCTGGTCTAATGCCCCCATCTCACAAATTGGAAGACTTGAGAGAGAGAGACAGAGAGAGAGAGAGAGAGAGAGAGAGAGAGAGAGAGAGAGAGAGAACTAGAACTCCACTGTAGGTCACAGAGACCTCCCTGTCTCCTGAGGACCTACCTAGAGGATTAGAGGCAGGAAGGAGGAGGCAGTGGAAGAAGTGATTCCTTGGGACCAGCAAGGTCTATCACCCAGCAGCCACAGGAGACAGTGTAGCTGAGTATTTGAGGGGGGTGGGAGTGGGTGGGTTGCTACCCGCCTCATAGCCCTAAGGGCTGAGTCACCTCTAGCAAAGGACACAGCTTTGGAGCCTTTCAACTCCCTCCAGAACTGTCTCAGCCACACCCAGGGCTTCAAGGTACCGGCTGTCTGCTGATGACCCTTCCATCCCCACTTCCAGCCCTGCCCTCTCCTTGAGCCCCAGCTCCCTGTACACGTTTACTGCATAGACAATTTATTCAATATGTTCTTAATGAGCACGAAGGATAGTCAGACATGGTCCCTGCCCTCCCAGGGCTCACAGACAACTCACATGGAAATGCACAAGGAAACCATACAACTAAGTGGGTGCAAGGCAGGTGCAGGCTGGGGAGTAGCATCTTTGGAAGTTTAAATCAGGATGAGCAGGACACACCCCAAGAACTGACTGTTGGCAATCAGGGCTGGAGTGCAGTTATCAAGGGCGTGGGGTGGAAGTGCAGAGGTAAGGGTGGAAGAAACTTATGGAGGTACAGAACAGAATACCTCGTGTGTAAATTAAAGCTAGGTTGTAGCAATGTTACAAGCACAATGTGCAAGTAAAAAGACATGCACACATTAAAGACAAAATGGAGGAGCAGGGAAGTGAGTGGGGCGTGGGAGTTTGAAGAAAGAGGTGAGGTTGAAAAGGTGGGCAAGGACCTGATTATTCTGGCTTTGTAGGCCCCACAGAGTTGAGACTTCATCCTGAGGGCACTGGTAAGTCACTGAAAGGTTGGCTCCAGCTGTCCAGACACCTCCCCCCAGCAGGCCCCCCAGGTACGCACATTCAAAGCATCCAGCAAGAACAGGGGCTGTAGCTTCCCCCAACCTGCATTCCTCCTAGGGTTCTTCCTTAGAAAGGTAAAGGGCAGGCAGACCCCTCCTGGCCCCCTCCACATACACACCTGTGGCTAGAGGGGCCCTTACCATCATCTCTATCCCAGATGCCATCCAGGCAGGACAGGTCACCCCCACCCACCACCTGGAGTGAGGTAGAAGGGAATCCTGAGGGCTGGGCTAGTCACACACAGCGTTCTTCTAGGACAGTCAAAGAACCCAGAATGCAGCGGGAGCCAGGCTGGGAGGGGGGAGGGTCAGGATCCCACGAAGGCTCCCTGGAGGAGGCAGTGCAAGCTGAGACCTTAAAGGCGGTGGGATTCTGGTAAGCAGCAAGAGGGCAAGAAGGCGTTCCAGGCGAGAGGAACACCTGCAGGAAAGGTGTGAGGGTAGAAACGCTCAGGGCACGCGTGGTGGGTAGGATCTGACCAGAGCTTGGGAAGAGGGGCGGAGGGTGGGTTCCTGGGCCAGAACTCGCTGCCGGGGCATGCACACACTTTCCCCGGCGCAGTAAATACTGGGAGAGTTGGCCCCTACCCAGGCAAGGCCTTGGCGGGAGCAGAGCGGGCAGTGGGCCATTTTAAGTGGCCAGGGTTTGGCTGAGAAGAAACCAGCCTTTTTTTTTTCCTTCTTTTTTAAGAGAGGGATCGGGTGGCGGTGAGGATGGGGATAAGCTGGTTATAGGAACCCCTAGCTCAGGGCTTCTGCAGAGTCTCTGGCCCATGGACAGAGGTGAAGGTCGGGACCAAGGATGACCTTGTCCCCCAACCCCCTATCTCTACTCCCATCCCCCACCCGTTTCATCCCCAGAGTATACTTTCCAGGCGATCTGGGGGTGGGGAGTAGGAAGGGGACAGAGGAGGGAACGTTTGATGGGATTATAGTAAACTGCCTCGGGCTCGGTGGCGGTTAGGGCGTGTAGGAGGCCTGGGCTCTGCCACCGCCGGGTGGCCTGACGGACGCTCCGCGCTGCTCCGGGCCTCAGTGTACCGATCTGTAAACGGGGGCCGCGAGCAGAGGTGGGGATCTTCCCGACCTGCTCGGCCTGCCGGGAGTGTCGGAGACTCCTGGAACGCATGCGGGAGAGGGCCCGGGGGAGGGCGGCGGAGGGGCGCGGGAGAGGCTGGGGGCCGAGAGCCCCCGCGGCGCTGGCGCGGGGTCAGAGTCCACAGGGAGGCCCGCGGCAGCTACGTTGGCTCGGGCCGGGAGGTGCGGTGCCTCCGGGGCGTGGGGGGGGGGGCGGTGCCA
>NW_006796074.1:495443-504218 GCF_000442215.2 Lipotes vexillifer | reverse complement strand
TGCGGGCGGGGCCGGGCACAGCCAGTCTCCCGCCGCCGCCGCTGCCGGACTCGCAGAGCGAGGGGCTGCTGGGCCGACGACTGCCCACCTATCGAGCGGGCTAGCGAGCGCGGGGTCGCAGCGCAGGGGGCGTTCCCGGCCAGGACGAGGGTCGCGGCGTTGCCCTTGGCGAGCGTCCGGATCGCAGGTCAGCACTGTGGGCTCCGGGCCGGGGGACGGGACCTTGAGGAGGGGGTGTCCCGCTCGGGACGCGCTGCTTCCCGGACCCTGCCGTTTGCCCCCCGCCACTTTGAGCGGGTGCCGGGGCGGGGACAGCCCGGCCCCGGACGGCGCGCCACGGCCGGAGTCCGGGTCGGGGGGCGACACTCTCAGGTTTTCCGCTCCCCGCCCCCGCGCCCCGCCGCTGGGACCCCAAGAGGTCCCGGCGCCCCGAGCGCCGGGCGGGTGGCTGCCGAGCCGTGGTTGCGCGCTGGCGGCGGTCTGGCCACGGGCGCGCGTCCGCGGGTGAGTTCCCTTTTGACCCAGTTGCCTGAGAACTTTTCAGAAGTTCCTCGCATGGCCGGAGCAGGTGACATTTGTCGCCTTCCTCCTCGGGCTCCCCCCGGGGGCGGGTGCCGGGGCTGCGGCGAGTGCCCGGCGTCAGTCAGGGAGGGAGTGGAGGGGTGAGAGTGGAGTGAGGCTCCGTGAGTCACGGACCCCGGGAGGGAGGGAGGAGGAGGGATTGTGTCGTACGCTCACCTGTTTGTCAGTCACCGTCACACGCAGAGGCCACCGCTGTGAGTCACGGGCGCAGCTACACCGGCCACCCGCGGGCACATGTAGGCTTCCCCCACGCACGGCTTCCTCCCCAGCACGTACTTCCTACAGGTCCTCAGTTTCCCCTCCCCGGGGGCCCTTACACCGGCACGGCACTGTTGAGATGCCCACACTACAGCAGCCGTCACACACTTAGTCACTCCTGCTCCCTGGCACAGTCACACACAGCCCACACTCCTGACACAAGGGGGTCCCTCCCGGGCTCCACTGCCCACTCGACACCTCCACTCAGATGTCTCAGTCCTCTGGAGCGGAACTCATAGCTTACCCCCAAATCTTCATCATCACTGCCTTCTTTGGTCCCCCCCTCCAGAGGTCACCGGGTTCCCTTCCCCTTTCTCCTAAGCCTTATGGCCTGTCATCTCTCACCTAGCTCTGGCAGCTTGGTCCAACCGGTCACACCCCCTTCTGTCCCTTGCTGAGCCATCTTTTTAAAATGCAAATCTGGTATTGTCACTCCCTACTTCAACCCTTCTGTGGCTTCCTGTGCCCTCAGGCTAAAGCCTGCCCTGTCAGCCCTGGCTCCCGGGCTCCTGAAGCCCCCTCCCAGGCCGCCCCTTCCCCCTCATCTCTCTGCCTCTTCCTCTTCAAGTCCCTCCCACTTCCTGTGCCCCTCTCTCTCTCTGGAGCTTTTCCTACATCCCATTCTTTACTCCAAGAGATCTGTCTTCACCCCCAGCTGTACCCCTCCCACCCTCCATCCCAGCACTCAGCACGGTTTGTAACTCATTATACTCCTCCCCACTAAACTCAAAACTCCAAGGGGGCAGCACTGGTCTGTGTCTTGCTCCCTGTATGCCCAGGTGTGTGACACAGTGCTTGGCATGTCTTAGGCGCTCCATAAATATTTGTTGAAGGAATGAATGAATGAGAGTGAAGGGGGCCTCGCTTAGGTGGAAGAAGCAGTCTCTGTCAGGTGCAGTTTCATTTCTGCAGGAGCAATTGCCTTATGTAGCCAGCAAACGTTTGGCACCTCCCCAGCCAGGCCCTGGAGGCCAAGGCTGAGGAACTGCCCCCTCCCCCGGTTTTCACTTTTGGAGGGATGGGTGGGGGAGGGGTGTGCCAAGGCTTCCTGCCTGCCCTCTCTGGGCTGCCCTGGCTGCCTTTCTAGCCAATCCCCATGGGGGCCTGAGGTACTCAGAGGTGCTCTCTCCTTCTGCCAGTAAGTAGTTCCTGAGGATCCGAGGTCATCTGACCCCAGGTACTGTGGGGAGCTGGCCTGGCCTGGCCGAGGCCTGGGACTCTGAGGTTAAAGGACATTCTTCAAATTCCTGAAGGAGGGTGGAGGCAGCTGAAGGTGCCCCCTTCTCAATACTAGCTCTCACTGGGGGCCAGGGCATTGGGACAGCTGTGGTCGAAGAGGAGTTGGTGTGACTTTTCAGAGGCCTGAGGATTCCTGCCCTCAAACAGCCTTTGTTTGCCTGGTACCCAGGGTGAGGTGGCCTTCCCTCGGCTCACGTGGTGTGGCCTGAGTGTGTAGATAGTTGTGGCTAGTAGGGTGGGGAGGCGCCCCTCCTCCTCCTGGGCTGTCAGCTTCTGTGGGTGGTGACGGCAGGGCGGCCTGATTCTCAGGGCCCAGGCAGATCCCGGAAGAAGCCTGGTTCTCTTAGATTCAGGGCCTGTCTCCGGGGCTCCTTGGGGGTGTGGTATTTCTGTCTGAGCAGGCTCCTGGGAATTGCTTTTCCTTCCTCCAGGACCCTCGGAGGGGGCTGTGCTCACCCTGGGAATGGTGCCACGGTCAGGATCTTGATTCCTGGGTAGCTGCTGAGGGCCCCTCCCCCACCCTCTGACTCACTGTCTGACACTTTTCTTGGACTCTTTCACTATCTTTCATTCCTTTTCTGACTTGGCCTCTCCTGTCTCTGGCTGAGTCTTTTTGTCTCATCTGCCTCTGCCTCTCTCAGCCTCTGGATCCCTAGATCGGGCGGCGGAGCACAAGAGCCAGGGGCTCTTCCTCCTCCCCAGTGTCAGGGAGGAGATGATTTCCCATTTCCAGGTCTGCAGATTTTGCTGGGTGCTCATCATTAGAACCTGCACCACGGGCTGTAGCTTTCCTGTGTCCCCGTTTCCCTGTCTGCAGCCTTGGAGTTTATAACCCCCTCACCTTAAGCTCCCATTCTGTAGACATCCCTGAGGCAGAGCCAGGGTGTCTGGCTTGAACCTGCTTCCTTAACACTCCTATTTGTTTACTCTTGGGGAACCTCCTGAGATGCCTGTGTTGGCACCTGCCTGCAGCCTGAGCTTCCTTTTCCTGCTCTCAGAGCTACCCCCTTCTGGGTGCTATTCTTGCTCAAACCCTCAGGCACAGGTTGGGGGATGGGCACGTCCTCCCCTCCAACTAACTGTGACAGGAGCAGGAGGAGGGCACACTGACCAGTGGGCCCCCGTGACCTCATGTGCCTAAATCGTTTCTCTGTGTATACCTGATCTGCAGCGTCAGCTGCCTACCTCTGATGGTCCTCAGGAGCCTTCTCTGTGCCAGACTCTATTCCAGGCACAGGCACAGTGCCGATCAGGCCGAGAGGCCTTCAGCCTGGCATGAGGGAGATGAGCAGTGAGGCCATTGCAGGAAGGGACCGTAATGGCTGCGATGGGGGAATCCCAGAGCCCGTGGGAGCCCAGAGAGGCATGTAGTGGGGAGGAGTGAGGGTTTCAGGGAGGTCTTCTTGGAGATGACTTCTAAAGGGGAGTGAGGCTGGGTTCCAGCTTGTGCAAAGGCCAGGAGGTGAGCAGGTCATGGCCATTTGGGCAACTGCAAGCTCAGCTGGAGTATAAATTGAGGGGGCTGGGGAGAGTCTTGCATGATGAATCTGGAGGGGAGGCAGCAGCCAGGCCTTTCTCAGCCTCTTTTGGAATTGTGGACTTGATCCTAAGGGCTCCCCTTAGGGAATGATTTTCTGCATGGGGGTGGCAGTAGATAGACTCGCGGTTTAATAAGATCACTCTAGCTGCAGGGTAAAGAGTGGCTGCGGGCAGAGGGCAGGAACAGAGGCCCGGGACGTGGGTAGTAGCAGTGGAACAGAGACATAGGGGTAACAGACTTTCAGAATTGAAGGTGACATACGTAAAATGCACAAAGTATATGAATCTTATGTGTACAGTGAGATGTTTTAGACACTCATGGAACCACCACCCAGATCAACATAGAATATTTCTAGACACCCCTCACCCCCGCCCTGGGAAAATTCCCTCATGACTGTCCCCAGTGCATGCCCTTCCCACTTGCTGGATAACCACGATTCTGAATTGTATCATCACTGATTGGGTTTGCCTTTTCGTGAACTTCATTCACATGTAATCTTGTGTCTGGCTTCTGTCACTCAACATGATATCAGTGAGATCCATCTGTATTGTGTGTATCCAGGAGCTCTTTCTTTTTTTCTCAGTGTAGAATGACACATTCACCAAGCATTTACCACTGTTCTAAGAACCTGACATGTAGTGATTCACATAAACTTCCCATCCCAGTGAGGTTGTAAGACAAAGAATTGAAGACACAGAGAAGTTAAGGAACTTGCCCAGGGTCACCCAGCCAACTGATAGCCAAGACAGTGTTCGAATGTAAGCAGTCTGGTTCTGGAGCCAAGGTTTTCTTAACACTATGCTGGGTGGCCTCCGTGATACCTACCAAGTCTGTGCCTGGCCTTGTGTGTGGCTTAAATGAGCTAATGCGTACTTCCAGGACTGGGTGACTGGATGTGGATGGAGGGAGACAGGAAGGAGTTGAGGATGACTGCAGGTTTCTGGCTTGAGTAAGTGGGTGGGTGGCAGTGCTGTTACTAAGATAGGGAACACAGGAAGAGGAACAGATGGCATGGGGGGTGGGGAACAGAGACAAGGGGTTCGATTTGGGGCCTGCAGAATTTTGTTTCTAAGGGATGGCCAGGCAGAGAGACCAAGTGAGCCTTTGGTTCGGGGGAATCTCAGGCTTAGGTGTGTGATTAGGCCAGCATTCAGCACCCTGTAGACAGCATCTGGAGTTTGGGAAAGGACGGGGTCTCCCAACGGGATGGTGGTGGGGACAAGATGCGTGGGGTGTGGTTTGTGCTTGTGTGTTTCTGTGTCTGGGTGCCTCTGTGCTCTGTCTGCTTGTGTGTATGTGTGGGTATGCCTGCCTCTGGGCCATGAGTTCCCGCATCTCCTGTGAGAGCCTTCAGGTCAGCTGAGAGCTGGGTTGTGTTTGTTTGTGGTTTGACCCTGGGGGGTGGGGGGTGGTGCCAAGCCTGAGAAACTATTTGCTGAGAAGCCCCCGGAAACACCTGTGCATCCTCCTTCCCTGGGCCCGTTGTTGTTGGAGGGTTGGCAAGTCGGGGAGCTTCTCTTGCTGCTCATGTGCCTGTGGGGAGAGGCTGTCCCTGGGTTGAATTTCATCTAGCAAGTTGGTTGACGGCATACCGCCTGGGTCTGGGATCCACAGACTTTGTGGAAGGCTAGGCAAACGGGGATAGGGGTTTTTAGAAAGGACACCTGAGTAGGGGAGATCGCCAGCCTTCTGGTTGGTTTTTCCTGTTCACTCTCATTTCCTGTGATGGCAGTGGGGGAGGGGCTCCCCAGCACTGGGGCCTCTGCATCGTTTCCCCTTCCTCCTGGTGACCTCCTGGGGCCCAGCCCTGAGTGCTCAGGAGGCACAGAAAGACAAGGTAGCTGGGCTCAGCCCTAAGGACCGAGTCCTTTGGGGATTCCCAAGCAGTGGAAGGGGTTGTTATTTGCTGCAGCATTTAAGGGAAGGAGCCCCAAGTGCCCTCCACTCGGTTGAGGCCAGCCAAGCTGTGGGAATCTCTGGTTGCACTCCTGTGGAAGGCTGAGACCCTTAAAGGGGAGACACAGCGAGCAGTGTATCCTGGGGTGCTCCAAGTCACCCAGCTACGGACGGGAGAGCGTCGTCTTGGCCGGTCAGTTTTACTAGAAGAGGGTTTTGTTTTTTAAGGGGAGAAAATAATTTCCCTAGGAAGTTATTTCAAACAAACAGGGTTAGATATTGGAGTGGAAGGCAAGATGAAGGTGAATTTTGAAGATCAAACAGGAGATGCTAAAGAGACACAAAGCCCAGGTGGCTCTGGCCCCAGTCAGGCCTGGAGGCCGGGGACTTCTCTTGTGGGCGGGGGTTTCTAAAGGAGAGTCCGAGCAGCTCCATCACAGGGAAGTTGGATGCTGGAAATCGGGGCTGGTGTCAAAGCCACCCTGTTCCCTGAGTCCTGGTCAGCCTGGCCCCTAACGAGGGCCCGTTGCCGGGGTGTGCGGGCGGCGTGTCTGTGGGTGTGCTAGGGGCAGGAGGAGGAGGAGGAAGAGCCACTGTACGAGGGCCGTGCAGGCTGTCGGCGTGCGCCCAGCCTCACACACACAAAGGCACACAGATGCAGCTGTGTGAATCACCCAGCCAGTGAGTCAGCCCCAGGATTCCTGCCGGGGAATGAGCGTGGCCAGGCTGAGGTCTGTCGGTCCATCTGTCAGTCTGGCGTGTGCGTTCGTGTAGGTGGGTTACAGGAGGTAGAGGGGAAGGTGCCCGGTGCTGTCCCAGGAAGGCTTTGGGGCAGAGGTGGCGGGAGTCTGTAAGGGCCAGGACTAGGGTTTGGATCTCAGTGCTCCGTCTGGTGCAAAGAAGCCTACTAGGGATGTGGCCCTGGCACGTAGGGCTCCTCAGGGAGGGCCTGGGTTACCTCGGAGGGTGGGTAGGAGAGGTGATGACCAGGGCTGGGTGCCCACCTCCGCCCTCAGGCCTGCCATCTAGAGCTTTCCCCTTCCTGTTCCAGGCTGTCTGTGCCCAGACCCCAGAGTACCCCTCACCACCATGACTGGGCTGCTGAAGAGGAAGTTTGACCAGCTGGATGAGGACTCCTCCTCACTCTGCTCGTCCTCCTCCTCTTTGTCCTCCTCGGGCCGCCACTCTCCCTCCTGCTCCCCGAGCTCTTCGGCCTCCCCGTCTTGGGACTCGGATGAGGAGGGCCCCTGGGATCAGACGCCCTTGCCTGACCGCAACTTCTGTGGCCCCCGAAGTTTCACCCGTGAGTCCCTTCACCCTGGGAACCCATTACACCCCTCTTTCCTTCCTGAAGGTGCAATTGGGGGGCCCTGATCAAGTCGTTCTGGCCTCTGGAGGTCGTGTCCCCATGGCTTTAGCTTCCCTACTTGACGCCCCACCTCATCCACTTCCTGTCCTACATGGGTCACTCGGGAGTGCCCCCTGTCCAGAGGCACTTGGGTCCAGCTACATTCACCTTTAACCTTGGGACTCTCCAGCTTAGAAGTCATCATGTTCAGGGCAGGGCTCCTCAGTGGCCCTGGGACCTTCCCGCCCAGCTCTGTCCCTCAGTTCCTGTTTTGTTTCTCCAGCTGGCTCCCTATCCTCTACCCGCTGAACTGCCCGAGTCCCACACCCCATGCTTCTGTGCTGAGGGGCCTGTCAGGCCGGTCCCTCGCCTAGCAAAATGCTGTTTGGCTTTGCCTGAACTCAGTGAAAAGGTTTTTTCCCAGTTATTTTTTCAAGCTTGCGTAAGTCTGATTCCAAACTGACAAAGATGGCCCTAGAGCAGTGTTTCTCAACCTTATTTTTCATTATTGCACCCCAAACCCCAAGGAGCCCATTTTTTCCCTGATCCTCCCACCATGATGTCTTAATACCACAGATATGTCTATTTATGTACTATATGCATATCTGTACATTATACATGAGAAAGTATAATTTTCACCAGATAGAATCTAACAGTACATTAACTGACTAAACTACCATGGGTTTACTTTGGAAATACAAGGATGGTTTAATACTATAAAATCTAATCAATATAGTTTACCAAATGACTGTGTCAGAGGAGGAAAAATAGAAGAGCTGTTGTAGATACTGAAAGAATATTTGATAACATGTAATATTCCTTCCAGATAAGACCCTCTGTATGATAAGAATAAGTAAATTCTACCTTAAATGATAAAAAAATATATGTCTCAACCTAAAACTTGGCATTACAATTAATGAGGAAATACTGGAAGCAGTCCCACTTAATCAGGTACAAGATGAGGACACTGTCTGTCACCACTGTTAATTGACATTGTTCAGGAAGTGCTAGACAATTCAGTTAGCAAAGAGAATGAGAAATATACTGGATTGGGACAGGCAAAATTGCCATGATTTGCAGGTGTTCTACTACATGATAAATTCAAGAATATGTATACAGAAAACCTATTAGAAGGGAATTCCCTCAGGTAGCTGGGTACAAAATTAATATATTAAGTTTAAATATATGGAATTGCTAAGATTTGATTATTTCATGGTAACTTCTTATGGTTCAACCTAATAAAAATCAATAATATACCAATATATATATCGAATATGCCAATACATAGCTTACTAATCAACATACGTAATAACTTATAAAGGGTAGACCTTTCTAAGCTTGTTGCAAAATACAGAAGCTATAAAGGAAGAGCTCAATATACTTTTGATTATATAAACCTTAGAAATTATTTCATAAAAGCCCACAAGCAAAAATAAAGGACTAGCAGAAACTAACACAACATTGTAAAGCAACTATATTCCAATAAAGATGTTTTTAAAAAAGGACTAAAATATTTGCACAGATATGTTAGATGATTAATGTCTAATATTGAGTATATATAAAAAGCTCCTACAAATAATTTTTTTAAGAACTATAGAGGGACTTCCCTGGTGGCCCAGTGGTTAAGACTCCGTGCTTCCACTGCAGGGGGCACGGGTTCCATCCCTGGTCAGGAAACTAAGATCCCGCATGCCGCATGGCCTAAAAAAAAAAAAAAAAAAAAAGAACTATAGAAAACTGTTCAGGGGAACTGTAAATGGCTACTAAAGATGGGAAAGATATTTAATGCTCTCATTTGGACTGGTAAATAACAATGAGCCAGTGTTGACATAGGGTGATGTTGCATTTTACCAGCTCCAGTCTCGGCCAGGCCGGCTCCTAGGCTCAGATCCATTTCTTTTTGGGGGGGGGG
>NW_006796074.1:475112-492655 GCF_000442215.2 Lipotes vexillifer | reverse complement strand
AAAAAAAAAAAAAAAAAAAAGAACTATAGAAAACTGTTCAGGGGAACTGTAAATGGCTACTAAAGATGGGAAAGATATTTAATGCTCTCATTTGGACTGGTAAATAACAATGAGCCAGTGTTGACATAGGGTGATGTTGCATTTTACCAGCTCCAGTCTCGGCCAGGCCGGCTCCTAGGCTCAGATCCATTTCTTTTTGGGGGGGGGGAGGGGTGTGAGGAGAGAGGGTTCAGCATCACCTCCTGGGGGTTAGGCCCTGCCTCACAGAGAACTAATGCCCGCCCCTCCCCTGCCTGCCTTCCAGCCCTGTCCATCCTGAAGCGGGCCCCCCGGAAGCGCCCAGGCCGGGTAGCCTTCGATGGCATCACTGTCTTCTACTTCCCTCGGTGCCAGGGCTTCACCAGTGTGCCCAGCCGCGGCGGCTGCACCCTGGGTATGGCCTCCCGCCACAGTGCCTACCGCCGCTTCTCCCTGGCCGAGTTTACGCAGGAGCGAGCCCGGGCACGGCAAGAGAAGCTGCGCCTACGCTTGAAGGAGGAGAAGCTGGAGGCGCTGAGATGGAAGGTGGGGAGACCCTCTGCATGGCCCTCGCCCTAGGAGTTGCTCTGAAGTCCTAGCCTTGGGGGGACAGGTGTCAGGGTGGATGCCGATTCGCTTGTTGTGTTTTTGGGAGGCCTGTGGGGCTGTGATTGGCCTGATCAGGGTTTGCTGCCAAATTATCTGCAGGCAGATGGTTATAGAAGGTCTCCTGTTTGCTGTAGGGCTGGGGACGTGGTGCCTGAATATGCCTGACCTCACTGGGGAGGAGGAGTGGATGGGACACCGGGGGTCCGTGTATCTGTCCGGGGGAGGGGGTTTGTCCATGAACTGGGGGATAACATGAATAGGAAACCTGTTTGCAAATGCCCTGAGGGTGTTTTCTTGGCTGTCCCATTCACTATGGCATCCACAGTGCCCAGCCCAGAGAGAGTAAGCACGTGGCAGGGGGGTATTTATCAAGTGACCAATGCTGCCAGAAACTGCATCCGTGTCTGCCTCTCACGTCCCTCCTCTCCTCTCTGGACACAGCTTTCGGAGGCCGGGATACCCAAGACGGAGGCCGGCCTGCCGCTTACAGTGGACACCATAGACGATGCCTCTGTGGAGGAGGATTTGGCAGTGGCCGTGGCAGGTGGCCAGTTGGAGGAAATGACCTTCCTCCAGCCCTACCCAGCCCGGAGGCGGCGGGCTCTGCTGCGGGCCTCGGGAGTGCGGAGGATCGATCGCGAGGAGAAGCGAGAGCTGCAGGCCCTGCGCCAGTCCCGGGAGGACTGTGGCTGTCGCTGTGACAGGGTCTGTGACCCTGAGACCTGCAGCTGTAGCCTGGCGGGCATCAAGTGCCAGGTATGGGAGCCAGGCGGGGCTGGGAAGGAGAGCCTGAGTCAGGGGCTTCTCCAGGCTCCGCCGGATCCTCACCTGCACCTCTGCTTTCTTTGCAGATGGACCACACAGCGTTCCCCTGTGGTTGCTGCAGAGAGGGCTGTGAGAACCCTAAGGGCCGTGTGGAATTTAATCAGGCGCGAGTTCAGACCCATTTCATTCACACGCTCACCCGCCTGCAGCTGGAGCAGGGGGCCGAGAGCCTTGGGGAGCTGGAGGCCCCGGCCCAGGGTGCCGCATTCAGCCCCAACGAGCAGGTCCTGGCCCCCACATTCCCACTGGCCAAGCCCCCCGTGAGCAGCGAGCTGGGAGACAACAGCTGCAGCAGCGACATGACCGATTCGTCCACAGCATCGAGCAGCAGCGAGGCCCCCAGTGGCTCTGCCCACCCGGCCCTGCCCGGCCCCGGCTTCCAGCCTGGAGTGGACGATGACAGCCTGGCTCGGATCCTGAGCTTCAGTGACTCTGACCTGGGTGGAGAGGCGGGGGAGGAGGAGGAGGAAGGGGGTATGGGCAGCCTGGACAACCTCAGCTGCTTCCACCCAGCTGACATCTTTGGTACCGGTGACCCCACTGGCCTGGCCAGCTGGACCCACAGCTATTCCAGCTCCAGCCTCGCGTCAGGCATCCTGGATGAAAACGCCAACCTGGATGCCAGCTGCTTCCTCAATAGTGGCCTTGAAAGCTTGGGGGAAAGCAGTCTCCCCGGCCCCCCGGTGCCAGCCATCACGGATGCCGGCCAGAGCAGCTCAGTGGACCTGAGCTTGTCCTCCTGTGACTCCTTCAAGCTGCTCCAGGCCCTGCCAGACTACAGTCTGGGGCCCCACTACACCTCCCAAAAGGTGTCTGATAGCCTGGACAACCTCGAGGCGGCCCACTTTGCCCTGCCTGCCTTTTCTCCCCCTGGGGACGCCAGCACGTGCTTCCTGGAGTCCATAATGGGCTTGTCTGAGCCGGCCGCCGAGGCCCTGGCTCCCTTTATGGACGGCCAGTTGTTTGAGGACACTGCCCCAGCGTCGCTGGTGGAACCTGTGTCTGTGTGAGGGTTAGGGTGCCTTTTCCCGGCCCCGAGAGCCCTGTTGCTGCTTCGTTGTAATTGGGGGCTCCCTGAGGTCTGCCTGTATGTAACGGTCTCCCATTGGCTGGCTCCCATGTGGGCACTCCTAATTTTCATGCAACACTCTGGATTTATTTATTTATTTTTGTAACCTTCTGTGCTGAAGCGGGACGAGGGGGCACTTCCCCTTTCAGCCGCCTGGTGCCCCCATATGCCCACACCCTCTCTTCCACTTCCATGGCCGTGCCAGGAGCAGGAAGAAATGTGGCTCCCCTGGAGCTTTGCAGACTCCTTTTCGGTCTTGTATGATGTTCCTAAGCCCAAAGACAGCCACACAGGGCGGAAATCAGCCACTTCTTAAGGCTTCTTCTGCCACCCTGAGCCCTAGACTCATGGGTGGCTGAATCCTCTGGACTGTGAAGACTATAATTTATTTCCATAATTTATTTGGAGACTAGGTGGCTGGTAGGCAATGCTAGGGTTGGGGTGGGGCACAGACCCCTGCGAGTCCCTTTGCCTTTTAGTCCTGCAGCCCTGCCCTTGCCGGGGCTTTGGTGTAGACCAGGCATGGATTTGAGCCCTCTGTCTAATGTGGCAGCTGCCCTGCTCCGGCTGGCTGAGCAAGCCGGGGCTGGCCTGCGACAGCATCTGGGCAGGGGGAGGGGCTGGGCTGACCAACCACGACCAAAACCCTCTTCTGCCCCACGCAGCCCCCTCTCCTTCCTGTCCTCTGCCCCATCTCCCCCCTCCCCAAAGGCTACAGCTTTTATTCCAAGCCCATCAATGTAGGAGGGGGAAGCAGGAGGCCCAGAGAGGGCGAGGGGCTGCCCCAGGGCCTGTAGCATGCCCCTGACCAGTCAGGGCTTTCCAGGCATGCACTCCAGCCTGGTCCACCTGCCTGTACCCTAAGGCCAGTTGGCCAGGGGCCAGGGGCGAGGGGTGGCTCCTTATGGCTTTCATGCCCTTTGTTTGCAGATGTTGAATTTCGCATCATAGTTTCTATATTGTCCCTGAGTATTAGAACTGTAATTTATTCATTTTTCTTTGTCTGTGCCAAGAAGCCCAGGCTCTGGGCCTGCCCTCTTGCCTAGGAGGCCTTGCCAGCCTGCGAGCTTATGGGAACACCTTGTACCTGAGTTTACAGGTACCAATAAAGAGGCTCTATTTTTCAGTGTGGTCTGTGTTTGTGGATCTGGGAGCACATTTGTGGGACCAGGAGCACAGGTACACCCTCAGGTGGCAGTGAGGAGGGAAGGGGAGGGGGAGACAGGCCCTGCTGGGCAGTATGGACATTGAGGCTGTGTTGGGGATAGAAGTGGGGGACACTGGGCCTCTTTCCATGCCAGCCAGTCAACTCAGAGACAGGAAGCCAGCGAGAAGAGGCTGGCCGTGCAGATGGAGCAGTTTTCCCCTTGGATGAAGCCATCTCCAGTGGTCACCTGGATGGTGGTGGGGAGCAGCAGGGCAGTCTTCTGGGACAGGGCTGTCTGTGTGGGATGGGTGTGGGCTTACTTCTTCCCACTCACCCGCACTGAGCTGGGGCCTGGCCTCGAGGGTGAAGCGGGCAGTGGGATATGGCTGGTGCAGGCCTTATGTGGGACTGAGTGGCTGAGGTCCTTGGGGACGTGAGCACCAGAAGCTGCAGAACCTCATCCATCTGCACCAGCCAGACCTGTCTGACCTGTCCCTGGCAGCTTGGGCCAAAGGCCAGAAGAGCAGGCTGCACCCTGCCCCAGGGGGCCCCAGTCTGGGGGCCTGAGGAGAAAGGTTGACCTCCCCTCTAGGAATAATAATGATTTATACAAGGGCTAGGAGGGGGTCACCAAAAAGACCTGACTTGGGTCTCCCTTTTCTTGCTCTAATTCTCTGCCTGTGCTGGGAACCCCTTATTTCCTCTCTATGGCTTACTGGTTAAGAGCACAGACCCAGAGTCCCAGGGCTCGAATCCCAGCTCTTACACTAACTAGTGAGGTGACTTATGCAAACTACTTCCCCTCTCTGTGCCTGGGTGTCCCCCGTATTGTCCAAATAATAACACTGCTTACCTCACAAGCTTGCTCAGTTCATACGCACCCAGTGCTCAGAGGAGTGCCTGGAACATGTAAGCCTCGGGTGCGTGTCTGACTTCCCATTCTGTTTTCATGTGTCTGCTCTACTTCTGTATGTTTTATCCTCTTTTTTTTTGCCAGTTCTGTCACCCTTTAGGTATCTATCGCTTGCCTCAGGATATGTGTAGACATAGTCACGTGGTCATGTCGTCAGTGGAGTGGCCGTTAGAGAACTCATGGCTTGGGGTCTGGGCTATGGTGGGGATGCCTGTCCCTGGTACCAGCTTAGGCAGGGACAGCCAGGTCTTAGGCATCTCAGGGTGGAGTATTCTGGTGCATCAAGTTGTCTCGTGGCCCCTCTCACTGATCCCTGGGAGCCCTATTGTAGAGATTGCTCCAGCACGCATGATCCAAAACCTGGGTCTCTCCAAGGGTCCTGAGGCTCTGCTCTGGCCAGCCTGGGGGTCTGGGTGGCAGCCCCCGACAGCTCCAATACTCTGGCTGGAAGCCCCTGCAGGCTCCTATCCCGTGGCCACAGCCCATGGCTGGACTGAGCCTACCCACTCCCCATCTAGGGCCCCAGGGTCACTTGGGTTTTTTTCTCAACATAATCCACCCCAAGAAACTAGGTTGTAAAGCAGATCATAATAAAGGCAGCTGGCTTCCCATAGGAAGGATGGTGGTAACCTGGGGAAAACGTTCCAGATCACTGACTCATACCAAAAGGCCATGCACGAGATCAGCAATATGTTATAAAGACAAGGCTCGCAGCCATCAGGGACGACTCAGGCTGTTCTAGAAGGGACCTTTACCCGTTCACTCTTCCCAAACCTTAGTCACTGGACAACTTCTCTTGAAAACTTTGCCATATCTGCATTCTACTCATACTAAGTATTTTACTTTATATCAATTATATCAATATGCTTAAAAGTTAGAACCATTCTACGTAACAGCACCCACAAATTCATGAGTTTGTTGTACTATTTTTTTCTATAAGGATGATACTTAAACACATAGTTATTAAACTTTCAAATGTTTGCTGTATATCATTAGCAGGGATTTGTACCATGATTTGGGAACACAGAGATCTAGTCTAATTTCCTGCCACAGATGGGGACACATACCCAGAGGGGAAGGTCACACAGGGAGATTCTAGGCCTCCTGACTCCCAGTTCAGAGTTCCTTCCCCTGAGGTCAGACTGGCCCATTACTGCCGTCCTGCAAAACAGGAAGAGAGGTATTGGGAGCACACCAAAGGTGACCTCTGTCACCCTCTTGCCAGTTACAATTAACACTATTCATCTACACAGGGACCCCTGCTTTTGTCCCCTGAGGTGTTAAAAGGGTTCCTCGAGGATGAATTAGTTGGTCACTGTCTTTTACTAAAGATGAAGTAGGAGCTAGTTTTACTTGGGATGTATTTGCCTGCCAGAGGCAAGAGTAATCAGGGTTTGTCCCAAACTGGTAAGGACCAGCAGACGCCGGCTGAAGACTTGGGGAGGGGGAGGCAGAATGCATGGACAGAGTGGGCCTGTTTGGGCCCCTGCCAGGGAGGACGCAGCGGGCACCTTGGCAGAGAGCAGCAGTTGCTTCTTTAATCCAGGATTCCGGGGACCAGACAGGAGAAGAGAGGCTTGTACGGGCCAACATAAAAATATTAAAATAGCTGTAGGGTATTTTTTAAACCACCTCTTTGCTCCCCTTTGGCCTCTGAGAGTCTGGGATAAAAGCGGGGCCCGTTAGAAGTTGCCCAGTGAGCTCAGTGGAAGCTAAGCTGGTTGATAACTTTCTTCCCCAGAGCAAAATTGCTTCTTGTGCCTTAAAAACATAAAGCTTTGGGACGTCCCTTAGACCAGATTAGGCATGATTCAAATAAACCACACACAATATAGAAATGGGAAGAATATGTCATTTTCTGACTCTCTTCTCCACTGACCCACTTCCCACCCCCTCCATGAAACTTCTGTAGGTTGATAGTTTCCACCCACCCTGGCTCCCACTGACCACAGCTAGGGCCTCAGAGACCCTTGGGCCTTTTCCAAAATTTCTTCTCTGATTCTGGGGTAGTTGGGGTGTTCCTTGAGGACCTGGGACCGAGAGAGAAAGGGTGTGAAGCACCAGGCAGGGCTCCCCGCCACTGCAGCAAGCCCCCCACCACTGTCGGGGTCTTACATCGTGGCAGACTTCGATGGCCTCCACGAATCTCTTGTCCTTCAAGTAGTTGAAAGCGAGTTTGAAGCCTATCCAGGGGCAGGGAGAATGCAGACAATGGGTGGCAGTCCGACGACCTGAGAACCCGTCTGGTTCCCACAACAGCCAGAACATAGGCCTTGTGTTGCGGGGTGAGTTTGTTGGTCCTCCGGCCCAGCACCCACGCACGCCTGCCTGGCTGCCTTACCGCTGGCAGGGTTGGCATGATGGCTGTACTTCCAGGCCAGCTCATAGTTGGTGGCTGCGTCCTTGTACGACTGCTCTCTCTCCATGATGAAGCCCATGTACTCGTAGGCTTTGCAGCAGGACTGCAGGGAAAGCCGGTCAGAACCTCTGTGTAGGGGAAGCCACATCCCATCCTGGTTGGGGCAAGGGATGGGCGGTGGGTGCATTCACCCAAACCACTCAGGGACTCCAGCAGCACCGCCCACCTTGGCGAGGGGTGAACTGTGTACCCTCTTCTCAGCTGTGCCCACTCCGACAGGACCCCTTCCTCTGCGGCCCTCCTGCCCTGACCTGCAAATGCCCCTCCCGGCCCCACCAAACCCTCCCTGCACGCTGCCCCTCGACCTCATGAACGCTTCCCATCTCTCCTCCCCATTCCACGTTCCCCACTCCCGGACACTGTGTGCCTCCTCTTGCCTTGCTCCGCGTTCCCATCCTGCTCTGTGGTCCACAGGAACCCTCTTGTCCCGCCTCTTCTCATCTCCTTCCTACCCCCGCATCTCTGCCCCCGAAGCCCGTGTGCCCCTCCCCCGACCCTGCCCTGACAGCCGTGCGCCCCTTGCCTTGTTGTACTGCATGCAGCGCTGCAGCAGCTCCGAGGCCAGGTCGAACTTGCCGCTCTGGCAGTAGATGTCGGCCAGCAGGAGCCAGCTCTTCTCCAGGTCCTCGGCCTCGGCCAGCGTCCATGGGGCCTTGGCCAGACGCTTCAGCTGCGTGCGTGCTTTGGGGACCTGCTTCAGCAGCGAGTAGGCCTGTGCCATGGCCAGCAGGGTGGGAATGCTGTCCTTCTGTGAGGGTGGGAAGCAGGTGTTGCCTCGCCCCGCCCTCAGCCTCCCCCCACCGCCTGTCCACCCAGTGGGCAGCTGGTGCACCTCGGCCTGGGCCATCTCAATGAAGGTGCCCAGCGCCGCCTCCACGTTAGCCTTCTCCCTGGTGGCCAGCAGGCACAGGCTCTGCAGCAGCCGCAGCTGGGTCTGGCCCCAGGCCGAGTGCGGGTAGAACTCCCGCAGCAGCTTCTCAGCAGTGCGCACGCCGTGCTGCTCCAACTCCTTCCTGTCAGTGGAGCCGTGGGCATCGGATGCCAAGCCGGAGGGCAGAGGGCGCTGGCCTGACAGCCTGGCCCTCGCCTGGCCTTGACCCAGAGGCCGCGGGCTCTCTCTGCCTTCCCCCAGGTCCCACCCCTGCCCTTGCCGGCCAGCCGGGCCCTCACTTGCTCTCAGTCACCAGGTTCTCGAAAGCCTCTCCACCCACGATCTCATTGTCTGGGTTCAGACAGATTTGCACCATGTAGTAGGTGGCGCTCTGGCCCCAAGTGCTGTCCTTGCGCGCTTTGTTTAGGAACTTCAGGGCTTCGTTGGGTTGCCCTATGTGCCTATAGTGGAGGAGAGAAACACCAAGAATCAGACAGGGAAACTGAGGCCCGAGGAGTACAGGGACACACAGGGGTCACTCTGTGAATCTGCACAAAGCAGGGGCAGGATCGCTGGTCTCCCTGCTTCCTGATCTGGAAGCTGAATTTCTGCTTCCCTAGCAAACGCCAGCAAGTCCGTTAGGGACAGCCTCCTGCACATAACTGCCAACACACCCACCCCAACCCACCAGCAGTAGATGCCTCTGCAGTAGTTGAACCCTGGCTCTAAAGGCACCCGGCTGGACACCTTCTTGGCCAATTCAAAGAAGGCAGGGGTGTCCTCAAGTTTGCCACTTCTTCGTAGCAGATCGATTAGTTTGTTCAACACAGGAAAATTGTCTAAAACAAGAGAGCAGAAACCTTCAGGCTGTGATAACCAATAGCTGAATCAGGCAGGGAGAGGCAGGGAGGACCAGGAAACACTACCCGTCTGGGCTGAGCAGGGGCAACCCAGTGGCTCCAGTGTCTCCACTGGTCTCCACTGAGACACAGTAAAGTAGGTACTTTTATTGTTCCCATTTACAGATGAGGAGACTGAGACACAAAGAAGTTAAGTAATCTGCCAAAGGTTCCAAAGCTGGTAAATAGAAGACCAGGATTCAGACCTAGACAGTCTGGCTCCAGGACCTGAACTCCTAATAGCTGTGATTGCTGGGTGACTCTGCTGTGGGCCTGGCTGGGGCTCTACCCTGAGCCTCGTGTCTGGCCCCTTCCCCAGCAAGAAGCAGTGGTTTTATGTTGCAGTGAGTGGGAATGGAGCTACACGTCAGGGGAGAATTTCTAGCTACCTCTAGGTGGCTGTGACCTCAAAAGTGGACTTATGTTGAGCCCCAGTGTCTGTGATTTGGGGATAGACAGGCTGTCTTGGGTCCAGTGCCAAGCCCTGCCCTGCCTGAGACCAGGAACTGGCCCCTTGGACTCGGGAAGGGCCAGGACGTTCCACTGGGCCTTTATCAGTTTCCTGCCTCTCTGGGAACAATCAGAGAGGAGGGGGCTTCCTCTGCCCAGTCAGGAAGGAGGGGAGAGGGCCCACCCTTCTGGGGGGAGAGCAGCCCTCGCTTGGTGGGAACCGACACAGGCAGTCTCAGTGGGTAGGCTCGATGCAGGCAGTTACCTGGCGCTTCCTTCAGGACTTGGTGGTAGAGGTTGATGGCAGCTTCGTATTTCTGTTTTCTAAACATCAGGTCAGCCATCATCTGTCAGAAAACACGCGATGCTGGGACAGCAGCTTGCATGGGCATGGCGGGGAGGCTGTCGTGGGAACGGGGTGGGTAAGGAGGGAAGGTAGGAGAGGATTTCCGAGGTAGCCTCTCTGGGCGCTGGGAGAAGCTGCCACGGGAGAAGCCGAGAAGGCGGGGCAGCCTGGGGTGGGGGAGCAGGGGGCAAGGATGGAAGTAGGAAGGAAAGGCTGGAGGTAGACATGCGAGGAGCTAGGCCCTCCACCCCCATCTGAGAACTACCAGCTCCAGGCAGGGAGGTGGAATGGGGGCTCCCCACCTCCGCTGGGGCAGCCCTGAAGGTGGTCTGGGTGACAGGGTGGAGAGCGGCAGGACTGGGGATGGCTCTTCCCACACATTTCCCGAAGCCCCAGGAACCTGTCCCACCCCTGCCTTCAACAGTTGGGTGTGGTTCCTCCCCCCCTCCCACCCCCGGACTGAATCAGCCTCACCACCTCCCCTCAGATTGGCCCGGGAGGTCGCTGCTGCCCCCTGCTGCCAGCCCGCCCCTCCCATCCGAAGGGCAGTGGGTCCAGTGCTGAGTCCTGCTGCCCGACAGCCCCTCAGGGCCGGGTCAGCAGGGCACCTGGGGTTACGGGGTTAGGAAGCAGCCCGCATGCGGTCGCAGGGACCCTGGGGAAGGCAGGGAAGAGGGCCCGGAGCCTCTTACCACGGAGGCTGTCTCATGGTTCTTCTCGGTCTGCAGGAGGATGGCGCAGTGCTGCTCGCACAAGTCCAGGTGGCCCTGCAGCAGGTAGAGCCGTGCCAGTTCCAGCACCACCTGGACAAGACCAGATACAATAACTAACCAGTGCACATCATGGGAAAGCTCAGGGACCGATGCCTCGTTCTCTCACACCCAAGTTCTATCAGCTCTTCCTTCAAAATACGTCTCTGATCCCCTGGGATGGTGTCTCTGGCTTTCCCCTTCTCCCACCCAATACTCTAGTCACACCGTGCCTTTTACTAACTAATCGCTGAGAGTTGGGGCCTGGTTTACTCATACTCATCCTTCAGCTTCAGCTCCAACCTCATCTCCTCTGGGAAGCCCTCTGTGCCCCAGACACCGGGACAGGTACCCCTCTTCTGAGCTCCCGTGGTGTACTGAGCCCCATGTGGATATCACATGGTATGAGAACTGCATGTGTACTTGTCTGTACCCCATGCCTGAGGGCAGTCTATGGGCAGAGACCGTGTCTTGCCCCACTGCATCTCCAGGGCCTAGCTCAGTACCTGGCTTGCACATATTGGGAATCTGTTAAATAACAGCATATTAAATAAATGAATGGGTCTGTCACTAGGCTCTTCATCTACCCTCCGCCTGTGAACTCCAGCTACCATTCCCTATCTGAAGCCACACTTCTCACAAGACTTTAAACCTCCTTGGAAGCTTAGCCTGGGCTTCATGCCCAAAGAGCCCCCAGCAGCCACACTCTCATTGTCTCTCCATCTGCAAGGGGGACCTGAAAAGGGCAGACTTGCAGCACCTTTCAGCAACACCTTCCCTGCTCCACCCTCCACAAGTGGCTGTCCAAAGCGAGGCTTCCAGGGGACTTCCCTGGTGGTCTAGTGGTTAAGGCTCCGTGCTCCCAAAGCAGGGAGCCCAGGTTCAATCCCTGGTCAGGGAACTAGATCCCACATGCATGCAGCAACTAAGAACCCGCATGTGGCAACTAAGACCTGGTGCAGCCAAATAAAATAAATAAATATTAACAAACAAACAAAGAAACAAAAACAAAGCGAGGCTTCCAGTCTTGCTCCGAGGGCTGTGGTGGGTGAGGGCCCTGGGGTCAGCTGGAGCAGGCCCCGCCAGCACCAGGGGTCTGTGCCCCTTGCAGGGAGGCACAGAGAAGGAACTGGCCTCCGTCCCTAGTCAGGGAGCTCTGCGAGGCTTCGCGGCCCAAGAGAAGGAAGAGGGTCTCGCTCTTGAGGACCCACATTATTTCAATCCCCACCTTATTGTCAATGGGTGAGTAGGAGAGGGCATCTTTGTAAGACTGCACTGCCTTGGCATACTCCTTCTCTGCCAGGTAGTACTCCCCAAAGTGGATGCAGATGGAGGCTGCCAGTTGCTTCTGGGAGGGGATCATTTCCGGTTGCTCCAGGGGAACACGCTTCAGGATCCGAGACTGGAGGTCCATGGCCTTGGGAAAGCAGTAAACTCTGTATCAGAAACCCAGAGCCCGATGTGCCAGATCTCAGGCCAATTCACAGCAAATCCCCAAGCTCTCCACTCAGGGCCAGCTGTCTTAGCAAGGGCATCTCAAGTGCCCTTGAGCAAATCTGGGTCGCTCTGGACAGGCAGGGCCACTGGCTGAGTACCCAGGAGGTGAACTGGCACTGCCTCTGGGGCAGGAGCAGAAGCAAAGGCACTCAAACAAAACACTCTATTGTACTTGACTTGTTTACCTGTCTCCATCACACCTTGGTACTCACTGTGTCTAATTTGCTTCAGCTGTCCTACAGGCTAGGACAAGCACACCGTAGGTATTCAACGCAGGTGTGTTTCGATGGGTGCATTTGTTCTGAATACTGCCCTGCTGGGAACTTGAGGCGGCCCCCACAAATGTCCATGACATACAGTGATCAAGTGAGTTAACCAGAGAGCATTGGGGCAAGAGGAAATGAGGATGCCAGGGTTAAGTTTCGGGAAGTGGGCACAGATCAGCCCCAGGTTCCCTAAGGGCCAGACTGAGGAATGGAAATCCAGAGAGAAACAAGGGGATAAGTCACCTCAAGCAGTCCGAGATGTTCTACAACCACAGAATACACCCCAGGGGCAAGTGCCAGGCCGTACCCTCGGGTAGAAAGAGTGAAGGAGTGGAAAGAATGGCCAGGAGTCTCCCAGCAGGAGACTTTGGGCTGGGACAAGCCAAACCTGGTTCAAATCTCAGCTCTACCACTTACTAGCAGTATGACTTTGGGTACATTTCTTAACCTCTTTGAGTCTTATCTGTTAAATAGGAATGTCACAGTGCTTAGCTCAAAAGGCTACTGTGAGAATTAAATAAGAAAGCAAAAAGCCTAGTACAGAACTCAGCACAGAGCGTTCAATGCATGGGAGCCTGCTGACGTTATCTATTATTATCACCACAAGCATCCTTGGGGACAAAGGCACTGTCTTATGCCCTGCATTCTCCAGCCCAGCGCAGGCGGGCTTAGAGCACTTCTGTGCACAATCAATAAAAGAGCAAGGCTGGGGGGATAAATGCAAGGTGGAGGTCGGAGGTGTAACCTAGATCCTCTTTTGAGGACCAGGCCTGGAGCCTTCCAGACCTGCAGTCCTATCCTATCTTCAGCTCCCATCAGGAAATGGCAGATAAAGAGCTTGAGTCTACTTGTCAATTACCTTGTTCAAAGTGTGCATCACATCTTCTTTCTTATGGTTCTTGTAAACCTTTGCCAGCAAAAGCAAGCACTTGACATCATTCATCATGGATGGGATGTCTTTGACTGCAAAACGGAAACTCAAAGTAGTGTTTTCTGGCCCCAGGGAAGCGGGGCATGGGGGAGGATGGAGGCTGGGTTCAGAGCCCCAACCAGTGACTGGCCCCTGCCCCATTCTGCAGGAGAAGAGGGTGTGGGCCGGGGGCAGTCTGTCTGCTGGAAGGCTAGGGGAGTGAGGATGCTGACTCACCAAAGTCATGATCCAGCGCCTGCTTCAAAACTTTTTCTGCTTTGTTGAACTTCTTTAACTTCAGAAGCAGTTCAGCCAGATCGCAGCACAGCAAGTCCTGTCCGCTAATCTTCTGGGCAGCCTCATAATAATTAATCGCCTTAGTGCACACAGGAAATATTGGCATCAAGTCTGGTTTTACTCGCGAGCACCTCACACCGTGTGCACACCGCCCCACTCCCCGCCGCAGCCACCGCGCCTGTGTGCCCCTCCAGATCACAGAAGCCTCAGGTGCAGAGGCCTCCCTCCTGGCTCGGAGCCCGAGCCTTAGCCTCGGCAGGTGGTGGGGGGTGGTGGGGAGTTGCTGAGTCCTCCCCTTGGCGCCCTGTTCAGCGGGCTCTCCCCTCGCACCCAGCCTCCCACCCATGCACCCTCCTCCATCTTCCCTGCTGGGCCGGCCCCCCCCACCCCTTCCCACCCCAGCCCAGCCTGACCTTGGTGTACTGGTGGGTCTTCACGTAAGCTTGCCCAATCCTGCTGATCAGGGATGCGTCGTGTGGGTTCTTTCTGTAGGCCTCGTCGTAGACCTCTAGGGCCTTCTCGGGCTGGTGGGGAAAGGGTCCGCGGTCTCTCTCTTCCCTCTCACTGGAGAAGTAAGTTTGTGGGGCGGGGGCGGGCACTTGGTGAGGTCATGAGACCTTCACTCACCTCCTGAATGTTCATGAAAGCATCACCCAGTAGCAGGCTGGTGTGAGGGCCAGGCAGATGTTCACAGAGCTCCCTGCAAAAGTAACCAAAACCTTAGCTCAGCCCTGTGCATCCTTCCTATTCCTGAATCCATCTCCTCTTCTTTCCCACTCATTCTGGCTGACATTCTTTCATTTACTCATTCATTCATCACTCAATACTTATTGGCTCAGATGAGGCATGGTGCTAGCTCCCTTAGTTCAGCCTCTCCTCATCTGTCATCTGGACCACAGCCGGCACTTCCACCCACTCCTCTGGCCTCCACTCGCAAACCCCCAGACCCCTCTTCATGAGGCAGCCTGCTCTTTCTAAACCTCCAGTGTGACTATGTCACCCCACTGCTTATTGGTTTCCCACTGCTCTTGCCATCACCTCCCCTTCCTCCTGAATTGCCTAGATAGAGTTTTGCCTGAGGAAGGGGACCAGGGCAGTACCCTTGAAGTCCCAATGTCAAACCGTAGAGACAGTAACTTGGAGCTTCCAATCCCTGCTCTCCATCCTCCTTCACTCACATTGGTACATCTAAGTCACTGAACATTTCCTCAAGGACAGGCAGAGCCAGGGGCTGAGGCAGAAAAATGATTCCCACCAGGATGTGACCCATAACGGGGGGCAAGCAGGCCTCAGGGCAGATTCACCCCTGTATCCTCACAAGTCAGCCGCAAGCTGGTCTGACTGACCTAACCCATGGGAAATTCCCTACTTTCATCAAACACACTCTGAGGACACATTCTGAAGACCCAGGGTGAAGAAGACAATCTGGAGAAAACACTCCCTGAGATGCCACTGGGGCTGGGGCTGTCAGTGCACTGCCCAGGGCTCACCGGTAGCACCCGATGTAGAGGTGGACGTCCTTGCGGGTCTGCAGGTAGATGCTGGCCATCTTCTCCTTGGCCTCCGTGTAGCAGGGCTGCTTGGGTGTGATGTTCCTCAGAATGCTCAGTGCCAGGTCTGCGCTCCCCTTGCTCAGGGCCAAATCCACGTCGGCAATGGTGATGCGGATCTCCTCCGGCGTGCCACTGAACTCGTTGATGGTGTCCTGCATGACCTTAGTGGCCTCGTGCTAAGACATGGGAACCCAACAGACCCTCCATTTGCCGTCACCCACCACTCCTGGAAGCCAAGGAGAGGATGGCCCACCTCCACCTCAGAGCAGCAGGAAGGAGAGAGAGCCCCTCGGTATCCAGGGCCACTGCTCCTGGAGGGCAGGGCCAGCTGAGGGGCACGAAACCCCTGACTCTAAGAACTTGTTCCCGAGCACCTCAACGTCTGTTGGTGATTCCTTCCTATGGGAGACCTATGGACGCCTCTCCTTGTACCTTCCTGCTTTCAGTCAAAGATATTTTAACATTATGGTATTGGGCACATAAAGGTCTATTCGAATTATATCTTCATTGTATATGTACCCTTGATTATTATAACAAAGTTACTCTCTTTGCCCATTTTGGTGCTTCCTGCCTTTGCCCAGCCAGACCTTCCAAGGTCCCAGGGCTGCCTCATACAGTTGAGCAGGTTGTACACTGCAAAACTTCAAGGGGATGTAACTGGCATCTACTGGAGCTGTGCATTGCCCAACCTGCACAGCCACCTGTGGTGGCCCTGGTGGGCCTGTGTGCTCCACCTCCCAGATCCTTATAGGGACAGTGATGTAGGCAGGGGACAGATCATGCAGGACTCAGTAGGGTTTGGAGTTTATCTTGAGGGCAATGGGAGCCACTGAAGCCTTTTAGGTAAGGGAGAGGGATGCTCCCAAATGAATAAAGGCTCAAATAAAGCACAAGGAGACATCAGCCAGAATCAAAGAGCCTTGTTCCCAGGCCTACCCTGGACCTCCAGCATGCCCCAGCACCAAGGGGAGAGAGCAGCACATTTCTTACCAGCTCCCCATTCATCCGGAGGGCATCTGCCAATTCCAGTAAGATGGATACCCGCTCACTGGGCCGCACAGAGGGCCCATGGAACTTCTTGCTTTCTTCCATCTTCAGAATTGGTAATTTTATGATCATCTTCAGTGCCTTTATGGCTTCTGGGTAGTCTCCAGACTTGTTGAGGGCCCTGGCCTTGATGAAGTGGTAGAGGGGGTGGTCTCGGACCTAGAGGAGCATAAGCAAAGTGTGGGGCTCCAGCTCCCAGAGGGGAGAAGTCCACAGGAGCCCACTGAGCCTGCTCCTGTCTTTGGGCCAGCAGAAGGGGCTGAGGGATGCAGGCAGCTCCTGAGGCTACTCTCCTGAACCAAGTGGGGGCTGATGCTAGCTGGGCTGTGGGATGCTGAGCAGGTGACAGGGCATAGGGGACCCCCACCTGGAAGTTGTAGCTGACGCCCAGCTCCAGGCAGTGGGAGCACATGGCAAAGTTGCCCTGAGCCAGGTAGATCTGAGACATGAGGAGGTAGGCGTCCACGGAGGTGGGGTCCAGCTCCAGGCAACGCTGCAGGGTGCTCTGGGCATTCTCTAACTCTCCTAGAAATAATAAACAAATCTCTACATCCAGGGATCCTTGGGACTCTCAGGACCCACTATGTAAAGGCAGAAGGAATTTTACATGTCCTGTTACCCAGAAACACCCAAGTTGGGCATTTTACCCAGTTCTGTTCTGCTTGACTCAGAGGTTTCTTCCTAAAATTAGAACTACAGTTTTTGCCTTGACCCGGACAAAAGCCAGAAAATTCAAACCTTGGTGACACCTCCCTTCTCTCTGTACCCTCAGGGAGATGGCTAAGTTACTTCACTGCTCCATCTGGAAGCTCAGGGGAACACTGAAGTCTCAATTCCCACACCTAAGAGCAGAACAAAACCTAATAATAACGGCAACCATAATAGCCACAACTTAAGAAGCACCTGCTCTGCGCCAACATAGGCAGAGCACTTTAGAAAGGCTGGTTTAATGTCTGCCCAGCCCTGCAAGGTTGGTATTATGATGCAGGACTGAAACTTCAGTGATATAAGTCACTCAGCTTGGAAGGGACAAAGTCAGTATTTAAATCCAGGCCTATCACCTCCTGAGGCTGAGCTCAGAATGCCTTGGCACGTTGGGGCTAAGAGGCCTCCGTGCAGCCAGGCCGGCCCTAAGCAGGTGGCAGTGGCAGCCCAGGAATGGGGTACAGTGAGCTGGTGGGAGAGCCCTCCTCCCTCTGCAGCCAGGTCCCTCAACAGCTCCTGCTTGGGGTCCATCACCAGCTGGTGGGGAACACTTGCTTCTGGGTCCCAAACTCCCTGCTCCTTCCCTTGTGCTGCAGAAGCGCAAAGATGTCACCATGACAACCTAAGCAGCTGGAGACCTTGCTTTGTCCCTAAAGGTGCTGGCAGCTGCCAGCACCCCTGTGTGTATGTCGGGGTGGGGGCGGTTTCTGCCCTCCCCTTGTAGCCAGGAGACCTTCAAGAAGTGGGCAAACCTGGCAGCCGGATGAACACTAGAAGGACCGAGGATGAAGACCGGGGAGCTCTGGACAGAGTGTAACCCACACAATGCAGAGCCAGAGGACACAGGCACGCCACGGCATTCTGGAGCCTTTGGCAGACAGGGGTGAAAGGCTGCAGGGAGCAAGGACTTCGGAGAGGACAACAGGCCCCCACGGAGGGTTCTCCCCCTCTTT
>NW_006796074.1:474419-474947 GCF_000442215.2 Lipotes vexillifer | reverse complement strand
CCCTCTCCCTCCAGAATCTCGGCCTTGAGATGGGACAGGATGGACGGGGACTGTTCTGGCTGCTGGAGGCTCTGAAAGTCTAATGGTACAGGGTCTCCCCTCCTCACAAGGCCTTCCTGACCACCTTTTAAAAACTGCAACCCTGGCACCCCCGCACGCCCTCCCCGGCTTTCATTTTCTCCATTGCACAATCGTACCCTAACAACAATACTACATTTACTGTCCAAGTCCCCTTACTAGAACACAAACTCCACAGTGGAATTTTTGCCTGTTTTGAGTACTGCTGTACCCCAGGATCAGAGCAGTACCAGCACGTAATCAAGTTCAGTGACTATTACCTGGCACAGATCAAGTAAGCCAGGGGTCCCCAACCCCTGGGCCACGATGTGGCCTGTTAGGAGCACGGCAGGAGGTGAGAGGCAGGCCAGCGAGCAAAGCATCCTCTGCCACTCCCCATCGCTCGCGTTACCGCCTGAACCATCCCCCCCCCCCCCCCCCCCCCCCCCGCCCCTGGTCGTAAAACACCAC
>NW_006796074.1:454129-474271 GCF_000442215.2 Lipotes vexillifer | reverse complement strand
CCGCGCTTCTTCGTGGAAGAAAAATTGTCCTCCATGAAACTGGTCCCTGGTGCCAAAAGGGTTGGGGACTGCTGAAGGGTTGGGGACCCTATCAGCAAAAGGGTGGGTTGGAGAGACCCCTGCTGGTGAGGAGTCAGGAAGGTGTCTGGGGGTTAGAGGCTGGAAGGAGTGGGCCCGCCTCCTGAGGGTATGTGTGTGTGGACTACCCCAGGCAGGGAGCCTGTGGACACTCACCCAGGGGCCCCGCCGGCCATGAGGACCCACAGGCTCACCTGAGAGATACTTGACCTGGGCCATCAAATACAGCGGGTCGATCAGGGCTGGTGCTGCCTTGACTACAGGATTCAAGATCACAGAGACTTGTTTAAGAAGTGGAGACACAATCTGGCCTGGCGACCGGGGCTGTAGGAACACGGGGGTCTGGCTGTGCGGTTTGCCCTATTCCAACGGAGACTCCTGGAGTGCTCAGAAAACACTCTCGCAGTGTTTTACTTTTTCCCACATGTATATACCATCCACTCTGTACCACCTAGTGCAAGAGCATCAGCTCCTGAGAATGGGGACTTTCTTTTGTTCACTGTTGCATCCCCCCTACCTAGCACGGCATCTAGCACATGGTAATGCCTTCAATAAATATTTGTGGAATGACACTACAAGGCACTGGGGGGATATTAAGGTGTATGAGATATGATCCTTGCCCACAAGGAATCTTGACTGTCTGGGAAAGCCAGACAAACAAGAAAAGACCAACATACTTCTTAGAAGACATCTGGCAAAAAGGGAGCCCAGTTCTTCTCTAGGATAAATGCAGACACAGGGGCCAGTGCCCTGCTCCTCCAAGTGCGGTACCTGGACCAGCAGCATTGGCATCACCTGGGAGATGCAGGGCTTGTGCCCCACTCCCTGGCTGACTGGTGTGCTGCACGTGCAAGTGTGAAAAGCGCTGGGCTCCCCAACTGCCAGAGGCTCAAGCACCCTGGTGACTTGCCAGGTAGGTCCTGCCTCAGTCCAGACCTGTCCTGAGGACCAACCCCACTCCCACCCCACCGCCATGAAGATGCACTCTCCTCTAACCTGCTTGGGGCAGAAGACCAAGTACTCCTTGGCGATGCAGACCAGGAAGAGGGGGTCAAGCCTTTCAAAGTACTCGGTGCTCAGGGGGAGGGCCTGCATGCTGGAGAAGTGCAGCTCAGCCGCTTCCTTCAGCAGTGCTGCGGCCTCCTGCTCTCCCTTGTGCTTCTTGGAAGCCAGGAGGGCTTGGAGGAAAACCAGCACCTGTGGGAGGCAGGCCCAGGTCTTGGAAGCAACACCCTCTGTGCAGAGTTGCCAGAAGCCCGGGCTGTCTTGGGTGCTTTACTGGAAACTGGGGGTGGGAGGAAGGTGGGGCGGGGGGCACGATCCTGGAGCAACCCCAGCGCCCAGAGAGCTCTGACCTCGGACTTCCCAAGGGACTGCTGCACCTCCTTCAGGAATTCCAGCTGATGCTCAGCCTCTTCTAGGTGGCCGTCTATGATCTGGCACCAGATGACCCCTGGGATGGGGCAAAACTAGGATGAGCAGCCAGCTCTGCAGCAGAGCCAGCAGCCCAGCAGGCCAGAGGCAGGGACGGGAGAGTGGATGGCAGGGGCCCCTTCCGACATCTTCACAAACTTAGAGTGGCACATACTCATGGTAAAGAATTCAAATCATAAGGAATGATAAGGATGTTTTCAGGAAAACATCCCTAGCTCATGTTCTGGCTGTGTCTCTCTCTAGAAAGAACCAACATGAACAGTTCGGGGTATACACCTCCAAACATCTTTTGAAGCATTTATATGTTATTAGCGTATACCATGTTTTCCCATCAGTTCACACAAATCTATCCCATTTCCTTAAATCATGACATAATATTCCACTGTGGATGTAACCGTTTATTTAACTACTGCCCTACTGAAGGACTCCTCATTTCTCATATAGTTTGTTTTCAGTGTTTAAATATTACAGTGCCATGGTCTACATTTGTCTGTGTTCTAATTCCTGAAGTAGAGCCGATAGGTCAAAGGGCACGCATATCTAAAACGTTGATAGATAAGGCCAACTTGTCCTCCAAGGATATCTGGATTAATATTCCTGCCAAGAATTTGAAAGTGTTCTTTTTTTCCTCACAACCTCACAAACATGCTTCACTCTTTACCAAGTTAAAGAGTGAACAGTAACTCATTTTAATTCACATTTAAAAAAATTTTTTAGGGAGAATGAACATATTTTTTTATATTTAATGGTCTTTTCTACTGTGAATTTCCTCCTGATAGCTTTTGCCTGTTTTTCTTTGGATGGATTTCTCTGTATATATATATATATATATATATATATATATATATATATATATTCTCTTTATATATTTATATTCTCTTTATATATAGTCTTTGTTACATTTTCCATTAGTTTGCCTTTTACCTTTTAACTATTTTATTGTGCCTTTTGCCATCTATTAGTTTTAAATTTTTACATAGTCAAATTGGTCAAATATTTTCCTTTATAGCTTCTGAGTTTGTGGTTAGGCTTAGCATCCCCCAGGAAACCCAAGTCCAATTTAATTTTTATGTTTAAATACCTAACTCATCCGGAATTTATTTTTGAGGATAGTGTGAGATGGGCATTTACCTTTATTTTTTTCATAATGGAGAGTCAGGTGTCCAGTCATAAGCTATTGAAACTCTATGGGTTTGAAATGTCATTTATATCATAAGACCTGTTTCTATCCCATTTATCTATTTGTTTATTCCAGTGCTGGCCTCAAACTGACTTAACTACTTTTTTTTTTTTTAAAGCATTTAATATTTATTTATTGCTACGTTGGGTCTTCGTTGCTGTGCGTGGGCTTTCTCTAATTGCGGTGAGCAGGGGCTACTCTTTGTTGCAGTGCACGGGCTTCCCATTGTGGTGGCTTTTCTTGTTGTGCAGCACGGGCTCTAGGTGCACAGGCTTCAGTAGTTACAGCATGCGGGCTCAGCAGTTGCGGCACTTGGGCCCTAGAGTGCGCGGGTTTCAGTAGCTGTGGCGCGTGGGCTTAGTAGTTATGGCTCGCAGGCTCTACAGCGCAGGCTCAGTAGTTGTGGCGCTCGGGCTTTGTTGCTCTGCGGCATGAGGGATCTTCCTGGACCAGGGCTCAAACCTGTGTTCCCTGCATTGGCAGGCGGATTCTTAACCACTGCACCACCAAGGAAGTCCAGACTTAACTACTTTTGTTTTGAGACATGTTTTGATATTGGGAGGACAAATCCCTTCTCTTCCTACTATTCTTCTTTTACACGATAGTCCTTGGCCATTTCAGTGCAGTTATTTCTGTCTTCCTAATCACCAACTTGGTTTTCAATTATATCCATCCCACTATTTGGCTCATCTATGGAATTTTTTACTTTGCAATAATCATATTTTAAATTTTCAGCAACTCTTTTTTGTTCTCTGTATTTTTTCCTAGTAGCATGTTCTTTACTTACTGACATAATACCCTCTAGAGCCAGCCAACATGGGAGGTATTTGGGGGAAAAAGTCTTTTCTGCATCTGGCCTTAACTTTGCTCCTCAGAGGGGCACTGCTTTGCATGTTCCACTTGGTCCCTTTTTCAAACTGCTAGTAGATTTATAAATGGACAAGAGTGATGAGTATTAGCATCTGGGGCAGATTTCCCAAATTGTTAAGGTCACTGATTTTCCCAGATGGGCCGGATAAGATGGATGAGTCTAGGACACACAAGAGTGGGCTCGGCCTGGGCTGGAGTGTGCGGACTTCCCTTTTGGCTGATCGGCTGGGGATCTCCCTTGAATGAGGAAGTGGGGAAGGACTCAGCCTGGTGGAGGAACATTTCGGGGGATTTGCCTATGTGCCGGGCATCCAAGTCTTTTGGTCCTTCATGTCCCTGATGGTGCTGGGACGTCATGGGCCGGGGGGCTCTGTTTCGCTCCCTCCTACCCCACCACCTGGTAAGACCCTCCCTGATCCCACTCTCTGACCCTCAATAACCCTCCTATTATCTCAATGATCACCCTATGGCATGTTTTGCTCCCAGCCTCTAGGGACCCTGAGCTTATGTTTTTAAAATTTTCTTTTTCCTGGAGCCCTTTGGGGAAAGCTGATTTACTCATTTCTTTAGCTGCCCCAACCCATGTTGGCTTATGGGTTTCTAGACCTGCTTGGAGTTTCCATTTGTTGGATGCAATATGCTTCATATCTTCTAAAAATGAGAAGTCCTTCAAAGTTCCTGGTCCACCTAAGGCACCTTTCCCTGTTTCTGGGGCTGCTACAGAGACTCATCATCTTTTTAAAAGGTCGCCCATGACTTTTGTGGGATTTGGGGAGGGAGGAAGAGGCGATGACGGATGAGTCAGCCTGACGTATTGAACCAGAAATCAAGACCAGTCACTTGGATTGCTTTTTTGATTGTGCCGCACAGATGAGGAGCCTGGAGTGTAGACAGAAGTGACTTGCCCACAACTCCTCAGAGCCAGGACAAGAAGCCAGTCTGCCTGGAGCACTGGTCATGAGGCTGCCCCCACTAAAATCAAACACTGCTGCTTCAGGATTCACCAGAGACCACAGATTTGAGGGCTTTGTGTAAAAATGAAAATCGGGCTCTGAAAAATTCATTTTGACATTTAGATAAAGCCGGAGGGAAGCACTGGGACAGACCGGAAAGTAAAACTCTCAAAACTGCTCACTCTGGTGGCCTTTCAGCTCAGTGGCCTGAAGACGGAGGGTCTACAGAGGTGAGGCTAGAGGCTTTGGGGAGGGGTACTCTGGCAGTAGAACCTTCTCCCACACTGGCCTGGGGAGGCCTGAGAGGAGGCAGGGCTTACTGAGCGTAATGGGCTGCGTATGGCTATTGGAGGTCGGCTGTAGATCAGAACGGCTTTGACCACTTTTGAGAATTCCTGTTCCTCTTACATCTATACTTGTAGATTCGTGGACAGGCACCCCATCATACAACGCAGCCCCAAACTCACACACACCCTGGGGGGAATGCTTCCCAGCCCACTCTCTTCTGGACCCACAGCAGCCACCCTGCTTGGCTCCCAGCCCCCGCCCCACCACCCCTCGCCCTGCCCCGCCTGCACAGACCAGTCAAGGCAGCCATGCTGCTCTCGTCCAGTTTCATGGCCTCCGAGTACCACAGAGATGCCTCCTTCACTTGGTCCTGCAGGATAAAGAGGTAGCCCAGCTCTGTGGCCACGTGGGCGTAGGAGGATGTGGCCATGAAGGTTCGCTCGAGGAAGCTACACACCAGCTGCAGAATCGCCTGGTGCCTCCCAGACTGCAAGGCACAGACACGGGAATGGGGAAATCAGTCAGGCCAGCCTGTCTGAGCACGGCCGTGTCACTTTGGTGGGACTAGGGGGTGTTCAGGAGAGCCCAAGAGGTACCCTGTGTCCAGGCAGCTGGGTCCGGGTAGCTGTCCACCTCCCAAAGAACCCCCCGCTGGCCACATCTGTGGAACCTGCCTCCAGCCGCAGGCCCTCTGAGGGACCCAGCCCCTGTCTGGCCACAGTCATTGGCCCAACGAGTCACCAGGAGGTTTTTCACAAATTGAAGTTGCATGAGAGAAACTCTTTGTGTCCCACTGATGGAAAGTGGCTCTGAAGGCTACGAGCAGCCACTTTCCCTGCCACGTGTGGAGCATGAGGCAGAGAGAATCAGACACAGTTGTGGAGGACAAGAGGGTATCCCAGTGGCATTCGACTCCCCAGAGCTGCCCCTGTTCTTATGGCAATTCCTTCTAGTAAATCTGGCTCTGGGGCTCAAGGGTCTGACAGAGACAGATGGTTTGGCAGCCTGGTCTGTTTGCACCTTGCCTGGCATCAGAGAGGCCTAGGTAGGCCAGCCTCACCAGGTCTCTTCCACAGAAAGAATATGGGAGTCCAGTGCTCCAGCACCCTGAGGCTAGAGCTGGGCGTTGCTCTGCTGTACCACAGCTGTGCCACTGCCCTCTTTCCCCAAACAGGGCGCCTCCCTCTCTGAGAGCACTTCTAGACCTCACCTCCATAATCCTCATAGCATCTTTGAAGGACACGTAGGTGCAGGCTACAGAGCCCACAATTCAGTGATTGGCTGGAGGCAGGCAGTGGCCCCGGGGTCAGGGCCACCAGCCTGAGAGGCCAAGTTTAAGCCAGAGAGGGGAGGGGCAGGGTCCTCAGGGAGCTTCCAGGGAGCACAGGTCTCCCCCGGGGAACATAACAAGAAGCACCCGTTCAGAAACCAGGGAGCACCTTCTTACCAGTCTGCCAACCACAAGAATTTTTTTAAGATGGAGGCTTGGATTTTGGGGCTCTCTTATTTCCAGCGCCTTAATCAGATTTCTAACACGCTCGGCAGCCTACAAGAACAAAATACAACGTCAAAGGCAGTATATAAAAGGGGAGTGGGGCAGAGGTTCTCAACTGTGGCTGCCCATGAACACCAGCTGGGAGATCTTAAAAACACCCAGGCCCCCAAGCCAGTCCCAGAGATTCAGAGTTAATTGGCCTTGGGCGGGCCCAGGCTTCAGTATTACTTCGGAGCCTCATTGGCAGAGCTTTCAGGAACATTATTCATCCCAGAGCTGGCACTGCCGCTTTGTTCATGAATCTGTGAAGAGCAGCTGCCTTTTGGGACACCCCCAGGCAGGGCCAGGAGCCACCTGTCATGGTGCCCACACCACAGCCCACCAGGCTGGCAGCAAACCACCTGGGCTGGCCCAGGAGCAAATGGTCAGGACAGGTCCCTGGCCCCAAACCCCTGCTCCATTTTGACATGAGTCACCACATTGGTGCCTCTCTGTCATTCCAGTGAATGCTCCCAACGACCCTGTAAGTTAGTGTAACTATAGATACCCGAATTTTTCAGTCCAGCAGATGAAGGGTCAGAAAGGTTAGGTCATTTGCTCAAGGTTTACCCAGCCAACAAGGTGGCTGACTGACTCCAAAGTCTGTGTTCTTTCCAATGGACTCTTCTGCCCACTCTCTATGTGGGAGTAGGGAGTTTTTAGTCCCCAGCTGCAAAGAAGTGCCAGAAGAGAAGCCCGGGGTAGGGTGGATCTTTTCTGCAAGACAAGAACTGGGCAGCCTGAGCTGGGGTGAGGGGCAGATCCCAGAGTTTGAGGTGGGAGCAAAGGAGAATTAAATGCTAATTGCCCTTGGGCCTAACCTTCAGGCCAGGCCTTAGGAAGGCCTGCCCAGGGCTCTGGGGTCCCAGGGAACGGAGGACATGCCTGTTCTCTTGTTCTGACCCAGAGACAGTGGTAGAGCCCTTTTCGAGGGTTCCTCCCAAATACAAACGGTGCCCTCCACCTCACCTCACCCCACAAAATCCGTAATTTCAGAGCTGGCCAGATGGAACCAGAAACTTCCTCTTCCCACCATGACCCCTTAGAGCCTCTTGATTTGTCACAGTGCCCACAGAGGCAATGTCTTTATTCAGAAGGCAGGGTTTTAGCTGAATACACAGACTCTTTCTGAAAATAAGAAGCTGTCTGGGCGTGGATGTTTTCATTAAGAATCCTAGGTGCTTCTGATTGGATGTGAGGGCTCTTTGGGGTTTCTTTGGAAAACTACAAGGCTTAGGAGCAAGTCTGGGGCCAGGTACTACCTGGTACTGTCAATACCTGAGCAATTCCAACCATTCCCTAAAAAAAGGCATTTCCTGAAATATGAAACACAACTGTGGGGAATTCCCTGGTGGTTCAGTGGTTAGTACTCAGCACTTTCACTGCCGTGGGCCTGGGTTCAATTTTTGGTCATGGAACTAAGATCCTGCAAGTCGTGTGGTGTGGCAAAAAACAAACAAGAAAACCCCAAACAAACAAAAAACAAAAAAACCCCCACCACAACCATGACTTCTATCAGGTAACATGGAGCAAATTATTGTAGTACACCGGGCACTGCTCCCAGTTGTCCCACCTGTCATCTTAGTCCTTATAACAAGCTCACGGAGTGGGTGGAATTATCTCCATTTTACAGATGAGCATCCTGGGGCTCATTCAGGTGGAGACACCTGCCCAGGGTCACACAGGGAACATGTGGCAGAACCAGAGTTAACCTCACTGCTGGCCTTTGGAACTGTGTGGCTCAAAGACCAAACCAGAGCAGACCTCTCTGGCAGGGAGTATGGAGGAGGGGGCAGGGAGCTGAGACCCAGGGAGCCCCCTCCAATGCCTTGGGGGTGGAGGTGCTGTGAGGGGTCCCTCCTTGGCTGTGTTGGTTTCAAGGCGTAACTTCTGAGTCTTGAAAGAACTTACTGTGGTTATGTTTCCTTCTCTTGCAAGCTCATGCACAGCTAGAATTTGGCAGGCATCAATATTGCTTTCATCTTTTTCTAGGATTCTGAAATAGGAAGAGGAGCCACGTGAACTGAGAATGTTCAGAGGCAAGGCTAGGAAGGTGTGGCGGCAACTTCTGATTGTCTCCTAACATCCATTCTCCCCTTCTCCTTTTAATAACAGAACCCCCAAACTGTTGGGGCACAGGGCTACCGGAAAAGACTACATTTCCCAGCCCCCCTTTGCAGCTCAGGAGTGACCATGTGATTAATTTCTGCCCAATAGGATGCAAGCGGAAGTGCCCAGGATATATCCAGTGGTGCCCCTACAGCATGCCTTCCATTTCTTCTCTTTCCTCCTTCCTGCTGGCTGGAATGTGGACCATGTGAGCAACATCTTAGGAACAGGACAGCAATGAGAGAGAAGGGGCCTGGGACCCTACAGAGTTAAGCTGTCATCCTAGCCCTGGCCTACCACCCAAACTTTTCCCCAAGAGAGGAATAACATCTTATGTTATTTAAGTCACATATTTGGGGGTGTCTTTGTGACAGAAGCCCATTATGTCCCAAATAGCACAGGTATGACCGTGGTGCCAAGGTCCAGGGGGGTCAGAGAGGTGCTTGGGGGGCAGTCTGCAGCTGTAAGATGGAAAGGAACCTTGGTTTCCAACATATGTCCTTGGGAAGATGCAGCTCCTGATCATATTGTGGAGTTTTCTATATTCTGTTTCTTTTCTTTTCTTTTTTGGCCACACCGAGTGGCATGCAGGATCTTAGTTCCCCAGTCAGGGATCGAACGCATGCCCCCTGCATTGGGAGCATGGAGTCGTAAACACTGGACCGCCAGGGAAGTTCCAATATTCTATTTCTTTACAGGAAATTTCATATTTTTCAGCCTGATCAGGGAACGGCCCTTCTGCTTAATTGACGGTTACTCCAAATGACATATAAAATTCCAACACGATTAGGCACAGTCAACATTCAAAGACTTCTAAGCATTTATGATGAATTTGAAGGCATTGGGAACCTCATAATTTGGAAATTAAAAAAAACTTTTAAAAGATGTATGGACTAAAAAAGAATCAGAACGAATGTTAGAAAATTCTTAGAACCAAAAGATACTGAAGATACTACTGAAGTATCCAAATGTGTAGATACTGTTAAATGGTACCTCTAGGGACATTCATAGACTTAAATGCTTATCTTCTAAAAGAAGATTGAGAATGGCCAGGCATCCAACTCAAGAGTCAGACAATAACAACAGAGTAACTCCACAGGAGGTAGTTGGCAGAAAATAATAAAGAGCAGAAATTAATAAATTAGGAAACAAAGATAACAGCATCAACAAAACTCAAAGCTGGTTCTTTAAATGAAAGAGACAAATTATTTTAGTATTAGTGGCGAAAAATAAGAGAGAAGGAAAAAATAAACAATTTTTAGGGTTGAAAAGAGAAAGACACCTACAGAGAGCAGAGATTTAAAGAGCAATGGGGATATGTATAACTGATTCACTTTGTTATAAAGCAGAAACTAACACACCATTGTAAGGCAATTATACTCCAATAAAGATGTTAAAAAAAAAAAAAAAAAAAAGAGCAATGCGGGAGGGGCTTCCCTGGCAGTCCAGTGGTTAAGACGTCCCGCTTCCGTTGCAGGGCGCATGGTTTTGATCCCTGGTTAGGGAACTAAGATCCTGCATGCCGTGTGGTGTGGCCAGAAAAAAAAAAAAGTTAAAGAGCAATGGGGGAACTCTATGAGCTGGGAAACCCTCCGTGAGGGAAGGTGTCGGGTGTTGGACTCAAGCCACTGACACCAAACACCATCTCCCTGCAGGTGGATGCAGCGGCGCCTGGGCAGGGAGGCCGCACACACTCAAGGTTGAGGCCTTCAGGCAGGTGTTTCCAGGTATCCTGTGGGCCCAAGGCAGAGCGTCCAAAGCAAGCTCTTGACCCAGCTCCTGCCAAGGACACCGGCCAGGTGTCAACTGTGAGAGAGGGCTGCCGAGGACCTGCCCAGGCCTGGCACAGGCTGGAATCACTTTCAGCTTCCTACCAGTGCCTCTTTCTGAGACTCAAATTCCAGCTATCATCAGAGGAGTTATCATCCCTCCACAGGGAAGGAAGAGGTATGTTTGTATTTTGGGTTTTTTTTCCCTCACACAATTTAGTAAAAACTTGTAGTGGTGACTCATGGTCACTCAGAAAAAAACATAGTCCACTAACTCTTTTTAGGAAGAAAATTGGTACTGTACGTTTTAGGATTACTGTGATAAAAATAGTTAAAGGGTTAGAGGTTAAAGAGATAAGCTTCAGCTTTCTAGAAAATTCCATTCTACAAAACCCTCCATCAAACATCCCTCCCCTGAAGCCATCTTTATCTCTATTCACAGTGAGAGTGCTTCAGGATCACCCTATACTTGGTGTCTGGCTTCCACAAACCCGCATAACTCCTGAACCCTAGGCTGTCTTCCGGATGCACTCAGCTTGCTACTAAAGTCTTCTCTCAGGCAACAATGACCTTTGTCCCCTGAAGTTTTTATTAACGCATATCACACCCACAGTTTTTAAAAGTAAATAATACAATAGTCCCTTTCTCCCTTTACTCTCCCCTCCCCACAACTCCTCAGAGACAACTGCTCTTTACCCTGTAACTCTTGTTGCTTTGGGCTCCTTTGGTAGCTCCCTCCATCTCTCTCCTAAACACTATGCTTAGACCTCTTGATAGGCCTATTTCTTGATTCTTCCACTGCAGGTCTCTGCTGTTGGCTTCCTGCTATGACAGGTAAGTGTCTAGTTCACGTCCATCCTCCCTCTCCTCCCCCACCCCCAATGTCATAATGTCACTATTCATAACTCCTGTTGACAATACTGACTTTTGTGTCTTACTCCATCAAGTACACAGCAGCTCCCATCTCGCCTCTGTGTAATATGGGAACGATTAGCCCCCTTGGCTAGCAAAGGAAGGAAATAGCAGGTTGGCCCCACCCCTCACCTGTGTCCCATTTCTACCGTCTGCTCCCAGTCCTGCCGAGCCAAGAACAGCCGCATCTTTAGGACCAAGGCCGGCAGGAAACTGCCCCAGGCGACGGTGATCTGGTTCACCACCTCCAGGGCCCCCGAGTAGTTCTGCAGCATCATGAAGTACGTTGCCTGTCGAAAGCCAAAGAAAAGAGCCCCACTGGTGCCCACGAAGGATGGAGGGGTGTCAGGGTCCCCACCAGGACAGGAGCAGAGCCTGACATGTGGGCAGGATCCATCACTCAGAGTGACAGATCAGGGTCCACAGCGGTCTTGGGTTCCTTGACAGGCAAGGCAGGGGCTGCAGGAGACGGCTGAGCCCTGAGCAGGCCTGGATAGAGCAAGGTCATGGGAGGGCGCCCCCCCCCGGGAGGGCGCCCTATGACCTTGAAGAAAAAGCATTAGCGAAGATAGGCTGGGGGGGGGGCCCCCCCCCCCCCCCCCCCGGTAGCGGAGAAGCTGGGGTGGCTGGGCCCCTTCCAATTCCACATATGGCCCATCATTTCCCATTCACTTTCCTAAAATTCACCACCGAAAACTGCTCACTGGGCCAGTGCAGCAACCCGGAGTCGGTTAGGGATTGCAGGTAACCCTCCCCTCCCCACGGCAAGCCTGCGGTGCTTTTTCCGCAAGGCACACCCGGCTGGGGTCATGGCCTCTGCAGGCAGCCAGCCACCAGGCTCTCCTGGGTGAGTCAGGACACAGATGCCTGAGGGGCAGAGGGCAATGCTCCCAAAAGGCTTGAAATTGGACGGCTTCAGTTTACAGTAACCCTCCATTAAGGGACTTATTAAGAACAAGAGGAGGATTATTCTAAATAAAGATATATGCATAAACGTGCTCACTGTAGAACTCTTTCTAAGTGTATAACTAGAAACAATCTCAATATCCAAACAATAGGAGGCGGGGTCGGCAAATTACATTAGGCCCACACAACAGGGGCCTGGCTTTATGCAGACATTCAAAATGACACGTGCTTATGATATAACCTTACATGAAGAGAAAGAGACCAAACGGTAAGATGACCTATGATAACAACTATATGAACTACCCACACTATCTCCCACCCCATGGTGGGTGCTGTGTGTGACCTCCTTCAGGAAAAGGGGAGTTGGCCGCTGACAGCTCTCGGGGGAGTCTCCCTCCTGGGATCACCCGTGGCTGCAGGTAGCTGCCTGGTACCAGGTCACACACCTCTGCGAGGGGTAGGTCACACACCTCCGCGAGGGGCAGGTCACACAGTCAGCATCTTGTCAGCGAGGGAGTCAGTGAAGGGCCATCCCAGCTCCGTAATTCCAAGCAGAGTTGGCTGAGGCCTTCACTGGAGCTGCTTCACAGCCCAAGTTCTCCCTCCTGCTTCTTTCACTTTCTCCACAAGTGTTGGTCCCAAGGGCACAACCTGCTAAACCTCCTGTGCGATAACCTCATGGCCTCTGCTCCCCAGAAAAACCACCGAAGGCACACCCCGAACCAATGCGTAGAAGAAAGACTCCGAGACATGGCCCTGAGATGTTAACATGGGCTGTTCGGGGGTGGTAGGGCTAAGGATGCCACTTTAAATCACCTTTTGACCTTCTTAGACTTTTGGTTTTTTAATGAGCAAGTATTCATTTTATAAGAAAGGATATACAAACAGAAGAGGATAAGAGGATGGTTTTTCCCTCATAGATTGATTCAACGAGGGCCACATCAGAAAAAGGAAACAATTTAAATTAAGGTCAGAAAATACAAAACACATACCTCCCTTCTCTTATGACCAACTAGGTGAATTTAACAGGTGAGATGAGAAAGTGTGAAAGAAAGATGCATAGAAAAGGGGCAGTGGGTGAAAACAAAAGGCAAAGAGACAAAGCCCGCCAGAGCCAAGGGAGCCTAGACCCCAAGAAGACCCCACACAGGCAACGGAAACTCGAGACTGGGCAGGAAGCAGGGAGGACTGGAGCAGGCCCGGGGCTGTTCTGAGTCCCTGATGCTCTCCGGACCTTTGTTCCTCATCCACCAGCTGGGGGCGTCTAGAGACTGAGGTCTCTGGGTGGGGACACTCTTGTCCCTCCTACCTTTCCCATCAGCCCCAGAGCATCTTTGGTGTCCTGGATGCCACGCTCGAGGTACTTGATGGACTTCTTCACAGTGTGGGGTTTGTCTGAGCTGAGGTCCACCCAGCCTCTGAGCACGTAGCCCTGGCATAAGAACAAGGAGAAAGATGAAGTGCTTGGTCCTGTATCGCCTCCATCCAGACTGCTTCTCCTGCCCACATCCCGCCCTTTGTCATTCCACTCCCTGAGGCCCTGCCGGGCACCACTGCTCCCAGATCCCAGGCGAGCCCTGCTCTCTCCCTGCAGGCCTTCATACCTCTTGTTCGTTTGTCTGGAATGTCCTTCCCAGTACGCGCCCCCCAAACCAAGTCCTTTCATCTGATTAACCACCACCAGTCTTTAAAACTCAGCCGAGGAGGCCCCTCCTGTAGGAGGCTTTCCTTGACCTTCCAGGCTGGGTTGGGGCCCTCCCTATGACCCCCATGGTTCTCTTGCCCCTTATGGAGGCATTACCACCTGTCCTGTCATTGTGTGTTTATTTTACACTGGGGTCAGGGCGCCAGGGTAGGGCCACTCCAGCTCTCTCCACTTCTTAGACCAGCACAGGGCCCGGCCTGCATGGGAAGCCGGGAATGCCCTCTGAGCGGGCAAGCGGCCATACCGAGCTCATGGGCCTTGGTGGCTCCCCTTCAGCCTTCACCCCGCCTCGCCTGGCAGGTGCCACAGGCCAGGCCCAGGAGGCAAGGATAGAGGGGTGCTTGGAAGACCCTGCCCTGAAGCATCTCTCACAACCTAGAGGTTTCTCAATTCTTTTCCATTATTGCCCTCCTAAGGAGACTTTTTAGTCATTTCTCCCCTAATCATTCCCTCCCTCTCCAAGAAATTTTAATATCACAGATATACCATTTATGTACTGTGTGTATATCTGTGTTTTATATACAAACAGTGAAGTTTTTTTCACCCCCTCCTCCAAGAACCAATTTTCACCCCCTTGGGGGGCTGGGGGTGATATATGCCCTGCTGAGATGCATGGCTTAGACTGAGGCTTCTAATTCTACCATGAGTACAATTCTACAGCACATGACATCCACTGCATATGAGATCTTCTGTGTGAGCCACCACTGACACCTAGCAGATCACTGTAAGGAAAGAATACAGGCCCAGTGTAGTCAGCTCATCTAGTTTTTCAAAAGAACCAAGACATCTGGACTTTTAGGTAAAAATCTTCTGATTTCTAAATGTCAGCAAACTGATTCAAGATTTTAAAAATATATAGTGCAGGCCATAAAACCTATCTGCAATCGGACTCTATGGACAAAGGCCAGTGTGTAGTGGTCTAACCCCTGAGCCAACATGGGTCTTGTTGGTGTCTGGGTGTGGCCCTCCCCCAGCCCCAGGGCCCTCCATGGGAGTAAGGGCCACCCTTTAGGATGTGTTCGGACGCTGCTTTCTTCGGCTGTTGCCCCCACGATGCCCAGGGCTTGTACCTCTCTGGAGCTGCTGGAGACCTTCAACGTGCGGTCAATGTATTCCTTGGCCTTGTCATGGCGGCCCATGAGCCAGAGGAAGAGGCCAGCATAGTACAGGGCAGTCCCGCTGGCTGTCTTGCGGATTTCCTTCAGGCTGCTCTCAAGTTCCTGAATCGCGTCTCGGTCTGGGAATCCGAGAGAGAGGAGGAAGGGGACAAGTTAGGATGGGGAGGTCTGTCTGGCCCTGCCTCTCCACACTCTGGGCCTCCCTCAACACACAGAGCCGACTACACGACAGCCCAGGGCCTGGGAACCAGGAACACTGGCCCGTGTGATGCCAAAGGAGCTGCCCAGCCCTGGAATTGGGTTTGCTGGCTGAGATTTATCTTTTCTCCTCTGTGCCCAGCAGTTTGCTGGGCAGACAGATCAAACCTGAACCCCCCACCTCAGGCCCACAATCCATTCTGGGTGGGGAAATTGTAGTTTGTACATAGTTTCTCAGAATCTCTTCCTGACTCTAGAGAGGTAGAGATGAGGGGTAGAACTTTTTATTTTGGCTTGGTTTTTCTCGACAAGATCTTGGCAAAGGAAACCAGGGTGTCTCCCCAGCTCTTGGGATGTGGAAGGAGGACCCCTCCCACTGTCATGCTTTCTGCCTGCGGCTCCCACTCAATTGGGCCTGGGCATGGGGTCTTCTTTGAGGTCTCCATGGGGAGGGGAGGGGAACCACTCCTCACAGCATCTGCAGTCTCGGGTGCACACACCTCCTGCAGCCCGAGAGGGGCTATATCTCTGGAGTGAGGCTCTCTTTTCCCCACTGGGCCAGGCCTGGCTGAGCATGGCTGCACTCACCGATGGTTTCACAGCACTTGTGAGCATAAATGAGAGCCATGACGGAGCACAGGGACACATCTGGGTGATTCTGGATGCTCTCTAGGCTGCTGATGGCATCCTGGATGCGCTCTGTGAAGAGAGCCCAAGTGGTTATTCTCTGGGGCTCCATGCTCAGAGGGCAGGAGGCTCCATGGCAGACACAGGGCTGACCCAAGGCTTGGTACCACCTGACCCAAGACTTGGACTAACTGGTCCAAAAGGTCACTAGTGGCCCAAGTTCCCTGAAGACTGAAGCTTCCTGAATGGGATGCTGGCGCCATGGTCCAGGAGTATATGCACAAGGATTCCTGTAGGTCGGTTCTGAAGAAGGACCTCTGTGCATTCCCAGCTAGATGCTCAGCTATATTTATCCTTCCATGTCCACTGACGTTGGCCGTGGGCAGCTCAGCTGGCCCCCCACCCAGGATGACCTTCTGAATGTCAGTGAGTCGCACCTCCACGGGCCCCACTTCTCTCCCTGCTCCTGTCCCACACCTGCCTGTGGCCACACCTACCACTTCCTCCTTTTTCTGCACTACTGGCTCTCAGTTTCCAAGCCTGGGATTGGTTCAATAATCTTGCAGTCATCTTTCCCCCCACTCATTTTACAGATAGGGAGACTGAGGTGCAGAGCAGGGGTAGTGAGGTCTCTGAGGTCTCAAAAGTCAACTAGATATGGATTACATTCTGTGGATTAACCTGGGAATCTAGCTACTGAGTTTAAGACTTTTTCCATGGGAACATGATTGGGGTAGAAGTAGGCATCCAGGTGGAGCCGGCACGTTAGTGCTGGGCTAGTGCCTGAGGTCAGAAGGCAACACTGACGAGTCCCTACCTTCCCTGAGGACTCCATAGGCTTTAAAGAACTGCAGCACTGGGTCATTACTGAATTTTTCCAGGCCCACGGCCGCGGCCTGCTGCACATGGCGGAAGTACTTTTCTTGGCTGTAATAAATGATCCCAGCCTGCGAGGAGGAAGACACAGTTGCAATAGTCCCAGCCCCTTTTCTGTCTCTTCTGACCTGCTCCCTCCCCTAGTCCCTGCTCCTCTTCCAATTCTGTAAAGAGAAGAGAAAGAATATTCAGGCCTCATCCCATTCCTCCCCAGCCCCAGGAACAGCTCCATAGTTTTCTTGGGAAGGAGTTTGGAGATGTTTGTTTTGGAATTAAGCACAGATTCTGGTTCACATGTGATGGGGAGTTAAACTCAGGTTTTGCTTTAGGAAGGGAATAAGAGGGGAGAAAGCGAACCGATAATAAGAATCATGACACCAGTACTCAGAGGTACAAGTTATTGTGGGCTAACCACCTCTGGGGAAGTGTACCAAGGGCTTTACGCCCATCATCTACGCATTATGCTCTCCATATCCTTCACAGTTAAGGAAGCCGAAGCCCATGGAAGCTGTGGCTTGACAAAGGTCACATAGTAAGAGGCGCTGAGATTTCAAAGTGAAGTCTCACTTCCCCTAGGGTTTGTGGGTGCCGGGGTTGGGGATAGATGTAGTTGGATTGTGAACAGCCTTGTGGGCCATACCAAAGAGCCCAGACACCATCCTGAGGGTAATAGGAAGCAGCTGGAATGGTTTTAAGCATTGGGCATGGGGGTGTGTGTGTGTGTGGAATGTACTCAGGTGTGTGTTTTTGCAAACACTCTGGCGTGTGTGTGTGTGTGTGTGTGTGTGTGTGTGTGTGTGTGTGCGTTGGGGTGGTCGTGGATGTTGGTGGCGGCGGTGGTGGTGGTGGTGGTGGTGGTGGGGGACTGCTGGTGAAGAAAGCTGAAGCAGAGAAACCAGTTGGGAGGGGGACTGTTGCAGGTGCCTGGAGGGGAGATGGTGGTGTTCCTGGACTAGGAGATAAAATGTGGGTGATCTCAGGAGATATTTAGGAGCTGATACTTCCTGCCGACAGACAGGATCTGGAGATGAGTATGGAAAAGAGTAAAGGCTGGGGGATCAAATGGTGGTGCGATCCACTGAGGTGAAGGACCCAGAAGAGGCACAGACAGGGAAGGGGAGATAATGGCTATGTGATGGAGCTGGGTTTTTATGCTTTGGTTTGGGGGAGCTCGGGGATAGGACTGGGTGGGGATGATGACTGTGGGCTCAGAGAACACTAGAGAGGATGCGCTTGCCACGGAGAGAGAGGCGAGAAGGGACGAATGCAGCCTGAAGAGGCCGGGGACAGCGAAAGGCGGGTAGCGGAGGCAGCACGAGCGGTCAGAGAGGTAACAGGAGAGCTGCAAGGCGCGGGGTTCACCAGACCAGGGGCGGAGAGTCCCGGAGGGAGCGGCTGGGCAGTGCCCGGGCCACGCACCATAAGGGAGGAGTCATTGATGCTCATCTCCGGGCACCCGCGGCTCCGAGCCCGGGTCTGGTGGTGCCTCGCGGAGCGGTATTCCCGAGTCAGAGTCCCGGTCGCGCCTCTCGCGGCCTGCTGTTGGAGGCGCGCGCGTCCTTGGAAACGGAGCAGCCAGCCGCTCTCTAAGGGCGTCAGAGTTAAAGGTGGGCGTGGCCAGACACCCACGTGACAAGGCGCGGGTAGTCGAGCGCCGAGAGGGTGAGTACGCGCTGGTGGCGCCGCGGTCCCGGGCACCGGCGCCTGAGCCGACTGTGGCCATGGGCCTGGGCGCCAGCGTCGAGCAGCCCGCGGGAGGCGCCGAGGGCTTCCACCTGCACGGGGTGAGTGGCCCCTGCGGCACTGGTGGCCTTGGCATGGCGTCCCCATCAATGTGCGGGGGACGTCCGATCACCGGCCTGGGGGCGGTAGAGGCGGGGTCTCGGCCTTAGTGCGGCCGCCCTGGGGAGAGTGATGCCCCTTCCCGATAGGAGCCGCCGGCGAGAGATGGCGCCACGGCACTCCTGGGCCCCGGCCCGTCTGCGGCCGCGGGTCGGCCCGGCGCCAGCCCCAAGTGCCAGCTCTGCAGGAAGCTGGAGCGTTTCCTGGTCGGGTCGGGCCGCCCCGGAATGGCACTTCTCCCGGTTGAGGAGTGAAAGCACCAGGTCCAGTCGGGACGCATTTGTGCACTTGTATGATCACATTTATGGTCGCCTGTTGTGCACTGCGCTTGTTACTTGGCCTGGGGAGAGAGCCAGCTAAGCCCAGGGCCCGGCCGTCCCCGCCCTTGGATCCAGGGGTCGGGGTAACCGAGTGGACGCCAGCTGCGGGGGAGCATGCCAGCGCGCATCCTGCCTGTGGTGGGGTCGAAGACCGATGAGAACCAGCCCGGGAAAGTGGGAGCGGGAGAGCCAAGAGAATGCGGCAGAGGGCTCGGGGAGAGAGTTTGCGGGGGATGGGGGGGGGAGGGCTCCCCGGTGGAACATTGCGGAGAAGCACGGTAAGGCCGCTGCTGAGAATGTGCCTTCGGTGTCGCCACAGAGGTCCCGGGGAAAGTGGAGATGGAGTGGGTTCCTAGAGCCTGAAGGTGAGGAGAGGGGCCCGCAGCAAGATGGAGATTTGGGGTGATTTGTACTGCAGAGAAGGAGGGACTGTAACAGAGCTGAGAGGGGCAGGAGAGTGTCCGTCCCCGGCGCGCCGCGGGGCAGGACTCCCTTCTCCCTTGTGCACGGTGGATGGCAGCAGAGATGGGGGTAGGCAGACAGGCATGTCAGTTTGGTGCCTGGCTCTTGAGCGGTCCCTGCATTGTGATGGGAGGCTCTTTTAACAACTATGGGGGAGGGGGGCAGCTAAAGAAGAGGTTTCCTAAAAGGAAAGCCAGGATGGCTTCAGGACCCAGAGGTAACAGAATCTGTGCTTGGTGGTGGGCTTTCCCTAGCGGACGTCATGGTGAGGCACCGGACAGGAAAGGTGGACAGTGAAATGCATGCAGCCAGAAGAGTCTTCCAACAGGTTTGATGGAAGGCAAATTGAGGATATCGACAATGGGGGGTGGGGTGGTGGTGGTGATGGTGGTGATGGTAAGAGTGAAGATGGGAAAGGCCTGTTGGAGAGGACAGAATGGAGAGACTGGGGAATTGGAGGTCTTCATTCACAGAACAGTTTTTTCCCCCCCAGTTTCATACGTGTAGCTTTATTTAGTTGATGTACAATATTATATATGTGTACAATATAGTGATTCACAATTTTTAAAGGTTATACTCCATTTATAGTTATTATAAAAATTTTGGCTGTATTCCCTGCATTGTACAGTATATCCTTATAGCCAGAACAGTGATTTTGAGCACATATGCTGTGGCAGGTAGAGTTCCAGGCCCTGGAGATAAAGCAGTGAGCAGAAAAGATATTGTCCCTTTTCTCATGGAGTTTACATTTGGATGCCAGCAGAGAGGGAAGGGAGACAGACAGGAAATATATGGTAGGTGGTGATCATTGCTAGCAAGAAAAATAAAGCAGGGTGAGGGGATCCAGAGTGATTAGTGGGTGCTCTTGTATACAGGGGTCAGGAAAGGCCTCTGATCAAGTCACGTTTGAACAGACACCTTGGAAGGAAGTAAGGAGTGGACAATACAGATATTTGGGGGA
>NW_006796074.1:420323-453829 GCF_000442215.2 Lipotes vexillifer | reverse complement strand
GAAGAGCGTTCTGGGCAGAGGGAGGCCCTGAGGTGGGACTGTGCTTGCTGGGCTTGAGGAGAAGCAAGGAGGTGGGGTCGGTGTGCTTGGGTGGCGTGGCCCATGTGAGGAGAGTGCTAAAGGATGAGGCCAGGTTGCTTGGGCCCTTGCGTTTTGTCCTGAGGATTTAGGATTTTATGCTGAGCTGTGGAGCCATTGGGAGGTTTTAAGTGGAGGTGTGACACTGCCTCCTAAACATTAAAAAAAAAACGAAGAGCAAGTGTGCTGCCTTCTCTAAATATTGGCGTTCCCACGGTGTGCTGGGCATGGTGGAGGAGTCACTGTCCTCGGCAGTGGACAGGAGCACACTCTGGGTCGGATTTCCTGGGGTCAGGCTGTTGCTGAATAATTGAGTGCTTTTCCTCCCCTGTCAGTTGGGGTTAGTGAGACGGTTAAATGACAGGGGAAGCAGGTGGTGCAGCCTACTGGCACCCAGCCAAGCCTCAGAAGGCATAAACTGCCATCGTTGTTTATCACTCTAGGTGCCCTGATGGGAGATACAGGGGGCAAGGGGAGTGTTATGAAAGCAGCACTCATTGTGGGGCTGCGGGATCTGGGGTGATGGGAACGCCCAAGGGAGAGCCAGACAGAGGGGACGCTTGTTGCGGGCCCGGGGGTGCGGTGGGCAGCACCGCAGGTGATTTCCACTGTGGAGCCATAGTGGGTGATGACAAGGCCCAGAGCAAGGGGCCTTGACAAGGCCAGACTGAGGACAAGGCCACAGGAGAGGGAAGGTGGAGGCACTGGGTGGGTTGGGAGAGGGCCGGGCTTGCACACTGGGGGTCCAAGCCTCTGAGCCTCATTAATGATGGAGGTTGGCAGACACAGTGTTGAGGAGGGTAGAGGGCAACCGGCCTCTGGAGTGGGGGCCTTACCCGAGGGAGGTGGAGTGGTCCAGAGCAGGGAGGAGCAGCTCCCCGCCAACTGTCCCTGGCGAACCGTCCTCTGATTCTCCAAAGACCCCTTGTCCCAGCTTCCCGCTGAAGGGACGGAGGGGCAGGCTCCAAGCAGCTGCTCTCTGGGCCAGGCCAACTAGGGCTGGAGTTGGTTTCTGGGCTCATTCTCACTGGAAGCCATGGCAGCTTCTGGAGGTGGCAAGGTGGGGCTCCGTCGGTTCCACTGCCTGGAGGGAGCCCTCATTCCAGGGGCGAACTGGCCTTGATCCATAGCCTCAGCGGTGAGCTCTCCTTCAGTGTGGGGACTCCAAGACTGGAGGGGCTAGTGGGTGGCAGAAGCCATGGGGGCCTTCCCCTCAAGGAAGCATCCAGAACCTGAGGCCACATGAGCCCTGTGCCCTGTGGGCCTGGCTGGTGCCTGACCAGCAGGGCATCAAGTGCTCACAGCCAAAGGCCTGAGGGTGTGGGGCCCATCTTCGGTCCAGACCTGGGGATAAAGGCTGCATTGTTTGAGCAAAGCTCTGAATGGGGCCTTTCAGATGGATTTCCACCATAGCTGCAAGCTTGGCTGTGGTGTTTTTGGAGACAGCAGGGAGTTCGGGAGTTGAGGGCAGGGCAGGAGCCCCTCGGGGCTGGGAATGGCCCCTGGAGGAGCTGTCCTGTGTGGGGAGGTTGGATGGTGAGGGGACTCTGCGCTGCTCACCAGGCTCCCTGGCTCAGGCTCATTCCAGACCCTGGGGTCTGCTCTCCTCAGCCACCCCTCCTCAACAGCTCCTATCGCCCCACCTGCGGGACTGGGCTTGGATCTGTCACCACAGGGTCAGGGGCTCTCTGGGATCTGGCCACAGGCTGCCTTCTGCACTCTGTCTTTCTGGGCACAGCCCTGGCTCCATCCATCCTGGGGCACTCCCTTCCTGTCCACATCTAAACATTTCTGGTAAACCCTTCTGGCTTTCCAGCAGCCCCAGCCCAGGCTTCTGGGGCAGCCATCTGTGTCACCCTGTCTCCGTGTGGCCTACTGCTCTGGGTTCTCCTATGAGGCATCTCTGGAAGCATCTGTGGATCATACTCAGGAAAGAGTCGTTTTCCAAAAGAGGAAAACCTGTGCCCAGGAAGGTAGTGAGTGAAGATGGAGTGAACCTTGACCATGCCCATGTGTGGCCTGCCTGGAACGGTTCATGCTGGTGTCTCTGTCCTCGCCGGGACACAGGGAGTGGTGATGGTTCCTAGAATTGACGGCTGGGGGCTTCTGGGAGAGTCCCGGGGTTGGCGCAGTGACCGTGGCCTCTGTGCAGCACAGGTGCAGGAGAACTCCCCCGCCCAGCAGGCAGGCCTGGAGCCCTACTTCGACTTCATCATCACCATCGGGCACTCAAGGCTGGTGAGGCCCCCCCTTCTGCCTCTGCTTTGCTTGTGTGTGTCTCCTGCTGTCCCACAGGGGCCCCAGCCCTGCTCCTGCCTCCCTTTTCTGCTGAAGGGAGGCTGAGCCCCATCTCCCCTTCTTCCTGAGCCTGATGGGGGCCCTGCCTGGAGCTCAGCTCCCGGGCTCTCAGGGGTGGACTGGAGCAGGTGGACTCCTGGCACTGGCTGCAAGGTCTACGGGGCCTGCGCAGAGGGGCCTGAGAGGTGTGAGAGCTCTGGAAGGGGCAGCTCAGAGTGGGCAGTGCCGCAATGCTCTGGACCCCAGGGGCTCTTTGCTTACTTTGTTGTGCTGTCCGGGGGGACCGAAGGAGGAAGGTTTAGCAGGGCTTGGGGGTGCTGGGGGTCACAGTGGCTGCAGGCCCAGCCCAGCCACCAAGGCCCTTGCCCCATCTCAGACCCAGACTTGTCTGGGGGGCCTGGCCGGGTGTGTGTGTGGGGTCCGGGAGTCAGCCCCGCTGCCCCTGCAGAACAAGGAGAATGACACGCTCAAGGCCCTACTGAAGGCCAATGTGGAGAAGCCGGTGAAGCTGGAGGTGTTCAACATGAAGACCAATAAGGTGCGCGAGGTGGAGGTGGTGCCCAGCAACATGTGGGGCGGCCAGGGCCTGCTGGGCGCCAGCGTGCGCTTCTGCAGCTTCCGAAGGGCCAGCGAGCATGTGTGGCACGTGCTGGTGAGTGGGCGGGGCGTATGGGATGGGTGTGTGGTGGGGGCCTCCCAGGAGAGGCCAGCAGGCAGTGGGTCTATTAGAGGGTCCCAAGGGCAGGGTGTGGTCTCCCCTTTCCAGTGTCCCAGAGAGGGCAACTCCTCTCAGCCCAGCAGTGCCCTGTGACTTTGGGCATTTTCTTACCCTCTAGACGTTGGCTTCTTCTTTGGAAAGGTGGGGACGCCATCTGCTGGAAGCTTGGTTGTACTGCCAGAAGGCTGCTGCTGCGGCTGCTTTAGTCTTTATCTAAAAGAGTGTTTTTTCTGGTGTACTCTAGGGTAGGGGTCCCCAACCCCAGGGCCGCGGACTGGTACTGGTCCCCAGCCTGTTAGGAACCAGGCCTCACAGCAGGAGGTGAGCGGCAGGCGAGTGAGCAAAGCTTCATCTGCTGCTCCCCATCGCTTGCATTACCGCCTGAACCGTTAACACCCCCGCCGTCCGTGGAAAAATTGTCTTCCACAAAACTGGTCCTTGGTGCCAGAAAGTTCGGGGACCGCTGCTCTAGGATATTATGGTTTTTCTTGGCAGGTCCCCTGAGAGCACCCTTGGGCACTGGGCTGGTGCCTGGGGTCTGAACCTTAATGAATCTCTGTGAGTGAGTTGTCACAGATGTTGCTGTTAGTGTTCATTCACAGACACACATGCACACGTGACATGCACAGTCACTGATGGGGCCCAAGTTCTTGAATGCTCGGTCCTACGGCTTGATGGACAGAGGGTGCCCTGAGCTGGACACTGGCTGATTTGGTTTCTAGCCCCCTCTATTGCTCACTGACTCCTCGCGGGAGTCTTCTCAACCTTTTCAGCCAGCCTCAGTTTGTCCATAAGTGCAATGGGAGTGGTGATACAAATCCCTCTATATTTTCTGGGAGATTGGGGGTTGCGTAGTGGAGGTTTCCAAGGGAGAACGCAATCCTCGTACCCACTTCTCACCACCCTCTCCTTCAACCTCCCCCCACCCGCCACCCCAGGGGTCTTCAGTTCTGTGCCTGCAGCCGTAACAGCAATGCAGTTGGGCACTTACTGTGGGCCAAGGTGTGGTTTTCATTCTGTGCATACATTATTTTTTTAAATCTTCTCAGCAACTCTTGAGTGAGTACTACATATCCCACTTTTAATTGTGGGGAAACTGAGGCCGAGGGGTTAAGTGTTTGTCCATAGCGCCCTGGCTAGCTGCTGATGGAGCCGGGAGTTGGACCTAGGTGGTCAGATGCGGGAGCTCCTGCCTGTGGCACGGTGCTGCCCTCTGCTGGACAGGCTGTGGACCGGGGGAGGCAGGGGAACCAGGGGGCTGGGCTGGGAGAGTCTGGGCTTGAGGTCCTGGCCTGGGGACAGAGGACAGGTGGAGAGGCAGCTCCTGGAGAGGCAGCTTCCCACCCGCCGCCCCCCAGTAGCAAGGCTGATAGTTGGATAGTTCGTGATTCTTTCCTCAGGATGTGGAACCCTGTTCCCCTGCCTCCCTAGCTGGCCTGCGCCCCTACACTGACTACGTGGTTGGCTCAGACCAGATCCTCCAGGAGGTAAGGGACCACACACAGCCTTCCCCCCAGCCCCCTGGATGGGGTGTGGAGAAGTGGGTGCTGTCCATGAGAAGCGTCTTGTCTTGTGAGGCTTCCCATCCCAGGGTGGGAGCAGGGCTCAGGTGCCATGTTGTCTGTCGTAGTCCGAGGACTTCTTCTCGCTCATTGAGTCCCATGAGGGGAAGCCCTTGAAGCTGATGATTTATAACTCCGAGTCCGACTCCTGCCGGGAGGTGACTGTCACGCCCAATGCAGCCTGGGGAGGAGAGGGCAGGTATTTCATGGGGTTGCAGGGCTGCAGGGTGGGGCCCTGGTGGGGCCGTGGGGGACCCTGGCCATTGGGCATGGACCTGGAGTCCCATGGTGGGGATGGAGGGCTGGGCCCTGGGCCCAGGGGTCCTGAGGCTGACAGTTGGTCCATGAGGCCTCCTCATTGCTGGTGGATGGGGGTGGCAGGGATAGGAAGGGCTGTGGGACAAGCCCTGGAGTGAATGTTTCTGGTCTTCGGCAGCCTGGGCTGTGGTATCGGCTATGGGTATCTGCACCGGATCCCAACCCAGCCTCCCAGCCACCACAAGAAGCCATCTGGTGTCCCACCACCTGGTGTCCCGCCACCTGGTGTCCCGCCACCTGGTGTCCCACCACCTGGACCTACCCCCCAGGACTCTCCTGCCCCTTCTGGCCTGGAGACAGGCTCCAGGCAGGGTGACTACGTGGAGGTACGTGGGGAGCACCTGCCAGCTGTGGCGAGAGGGGAGCTTCATGTGGGCAGAAGGGCCTGCAGCTGGGAAGAGGAGACTGGGGGCTGTCCTCACTGGGGGCCTGCCTGCAGAAGCCTTGGGAGGCCCATCTTGTGGGACCCAGTGGGAGAAGATGGGCCCATCCTGGGACAGCGGAACCTACTTCGGTTCTCCTGCCACTTGGGTCTGGAGGTGAGGGTAGTGTGAGGCACTGCTTGTCATTTTCATTTCATGACCGGGAAACTAAGGCTTAGAGGTGGGCAGAGCCTTGTTCTATGCCTCCGTGAGTCTGTGGTAAAGTTAGGCCAGGGGCTGGGTGTCTGTCTGGGTCTGCAGCCAGATCGTGGCTGTTGAGAGGTCCCCCAAGTGCCTCTGGGCATTGGGCTGGTGCCTGGGGTCTGCATGGGGGCCCTTGGGGACTGCTCTCCAGGCATGGACTCTTCCTGTGGGTCATGGATGGTGCTCCGTCAGGTGGGCCCCTGGGGCTGCTCAGCAGAGTGGGAAGGGTGCCCCGAGTCCATGTCCACACTGCACGGGAGGCCAGCCAGGCCCCTCTTGCCTGACTTCACATCTGCTGTAGAGGAAGCGGCAGATGCCCAGGGCTGTTTGCTCCCTTGGGCTGAGTGGTGCTCCCGGTGGGTGTGAGCTGGCGGTTAGGTTGGACTACCCTGTCCAACAGGTCCCTCCTGTTCCTTTTTTTCCCTGGCTCTCTGTAGGCCCTGCTGCAGGCACCTGGCTCCTCCAAGGAGGAACAGCTCCCTGGGCCCCAGAGTCCTGGCCATGGCACTCCAGACCTTGGCGGCCTTCCCCGTTCCATGGAGATTCCTCTTCAGCCTCCGCCTCCACTGCAGCGAGTCATGGACCCAGGTACCGAGCAGGCTGAGAGGAAGCTGAGGGCCTGCAAGCCCTGTGCCGGAGCGGGTCCTGGGCTCTGGGCTGGACTTCGGCAGACCCACTGAGCCCTCCTATTTGATATCCGCCAAGATAACTGCAGGTGATCCAATCAGTATACGGATGGCAAGACTGCCGTCCAGAGGAGAGAAGGGGCCAGCTCAAGGTCACACAGCACACTGGGCGCAGAGCAGGGTCTGGGCCCTCTGCCACTGGGCTATTCCCATGATACCCAACCCCAGGCCCCTTTCTTTCCTCAGAAACCAGCAGTGGGGAACCTCTGGGGTTGGCTGGGGGCATTGCCACGGGCTGAGGTTACAGTCTCTGGCCGGGCCATATGCCCCAGGAACAGGGCGCCGTGAGCCCAGGGCGCTGGCCTTCCAGCAGTCAGAGTTTTGTTCTGGCAGAGAACTGTGCACCTTCCCCTAGGCTTCCTGGACGTGTCCGGCATCTCCCTCTTGGACAGCAGCAACGCCAGCGCCTGGTCTGGGCTGCCCTCCTCCACAGAGCTGACCTCCACTGCGGTCTCAGCCTCAGGGCCGGAGGACGTCTGCTCCAGCAGGGGTTCTCGTGAGCATGGCGGTGAGTGGCCGGCTGGCACCTTCGGAGGCCTTCTGGGAAAGACCCCGGGTTGTGGGGAAGGCGACCCTGAGTCTCTCAGCTGGGTTAGAGGCTGGCCTGCAGGTGGAATGCAGCCGCATCAAGGCATTTGTACGCTAAAGCGCCCATCCCCCATCAACGCTGGGGGTGGGAGTTGAGGGTCAGCGGGGTTACTGCCCCAGGCCACACTGGCCCTGGTCTGTGGGCCTCCTCAGCTCCACCCCATGTGTTTCAGGTGAGGCCACCTGGTCTGGGTCAGAGTTTGAGGTCTCCTTCCCAGACAGCCCAGGCGCCCAGGCGGACCACCTGCCTCAGCTGACACTTCCCGACAGCCTCACCTCTGCAGCCTCACCAGAAGATGGGCTGTCCGCTGAGCTGCTCGAAGCCCAGGCTGAGGAGGAGTCAGCAAGCACAGAGAGCCCAGATTTCGGGGCACAGGCTGAGGGGGCAGCCAGCCAGGCACAGCTCTCCCCCCCCGAATAACACCCCAGGCACTAAGAAGGGCCTCTGATGGCATTCATGAGGCCCAGAAGTGGGAGGCAGCTCAGGCCACACTGCGTGGCCAAGCCCCCTGCATTACGCTTCCTAGGCTGCTGCTGACAGGGGGTGGGGGGTGGCGTGGCTTGTGTCCACTCAGACGCTACTGGTCTCCAAGAGGTGACCTCCCAGCATTCATTCTGCCTGATGGTCCTCCTGCCTTTGGGGAATTGGCCACTTGTTTGAGAGTCTCTCAAGTACTTTTGGGGTAGTAGGGGGCTGGGAGTAGCACCCAGGTTAAATAAGTTTTCCAGGAGCTAGGGTTGGAGAGCAAAGGATTCTTTGCCGCTCGGGTAGGGTGTGGAACTTCAGTGGCCGCGGGCCTTGGGGAAAGGCATCTTTCGGCCACGTACCCACTGCTTGCTCCTGCTCTGTGGGTGCACAGAAGGTAGCAGAGTCCAGGCACCATCAGGTGTGAAGATGGGGTGAGGGACGAAGGGGTTGGTGTGGAGTGTTTGCCTAATCGCTCTGTAGGGCTTGCAGTGATTCTTTCCACAGAGCTTAGCCAGCTCTATCTGTAATGGAAGGCACCCCCAAGCCCTGGGGACCCCTGCCGCTCCAATTACGGTCTCACTCTGTGCTACACTGCACAGTTGGCTCATGCTGACCACATACTCCAGCCATGGTTGGAGGAGAGGCAGTGAACTTGCCCACCTCTTCTGAGGGAGGATGGTTGGAAATTCTAGGCCCTTCAGCACACTCACCTGTGCTTGGACCACGATGCTTCTTCTTCGCCACCGTCTACACCCTACAGACCTGGGGACACACAAGTGTCCCCAGTTGTGACTCCTGTCAGCTCCCAAACTTTTACAACCATCTCTTCTAAATATACAAGTCATCCAGCCAGCCCCAGTGGTGAGTAAAAGTTACAAATTTAATTTCACCATCCTAAGCAGAATCTCAGAGCCAGTCCTCCCGACTGGAGTTCTTTACACACAGCTCCCACTCCAAGGGGAGATGAGGGGCCTGGACAAGATTGGGTAAAGGCCTTTCTGTTCTTTCCTGTAGTACAGGAGAGGGCTGTTCCCCTCACCTCCAGTGCCTTGGGAGGCTAAGACTAGGTCGGGTCTTTTGCTCTGCCTGGTTCCTGCAGGAAGAGGAGGGCTCCATCCAGGGATGGCCCCTCATCACTTGAAGGTCTCTCCTCTTTGGCTAGAGTCCCTCACCTTCCCACAGCCCTCGCTGAGTACCAGGAAAGCTGCCTTTGGCCTGGCCTTCTAGTCTCGGCCCAGCCGAAAGTCCCACCTTTACCATTTGATTTGGAATGTGTGCACTTACAGGGAATTCAGAGCTCTCTTAGGCTCATAGGACAAGGACTGTCTGCTCTGGGGGGCACAGACCAAGTATATGGAGGGAGGGCCCCAAACCAGCAAACACTTCGCTTCTAGCACTGTGACTACATTTAAAAAGCAAGTCTTTGTCAAGTCTACCAGAGCAGCTGATAAGCCCACAGAACAGGGAGGCATTGTGTCCAAAGCCAGTGCTGGAGCCTGGTTCCTGGATTGTCTGGGAGACCAGTGCAGCAATCCAGGAAGTAGAAAAGAATCACCATGGGCCTGTTCTGAGGCCAGCTTCCCTTCACTGTAGCCTGGCAGTCCGACCCAGAGTCACCCTCACCCAAGGGGCCTGGTTCTTCCCTCCCTCACTTTCACACACTTCCCTCCTTAAACTGGGGGATAAAATGGATAGCAATGCTAATTATTTCTACGGTAAACACAAAACCAGAAGTTTCTTCCTTTCTCTGTAATCTGCTATGAAGGAAAATGACAAGTGAAAATAAATGTGTACTACACTTTGAAATATTGTAACTAAAGCCTTTATTCTATACAACTGTGAAATACAGATTTTTACCCTTTTGGCATTGCAGACTGTCAAGATTTTCTGGAAACTATTACTGGTTTGACTGGAACAACAAAAAAAACCACAACCATGCTGGGGGTGAGATCTATGACAGGAAGGGAGCACAGCCGCCCCTCGAGGCTCGGCACACAGGGCAGCATGGCCCAGCGAGGCCCATTCCTTCAGCCCAAGGGCCCCTCGTGCAAACACAACTGAGGGCTGGTAAATGAGTTTTTTCTTTTTGCCATTAATTCACAACTATTGCTAAAAAATGTGCACCAAAAGCGCACTGTTGTATTCAACAGATAGAAAGGATTTTTAAAAACAGCCGGTTGCTCTCTGCATAAGGGAGACAGGCTCACTGGAGATGTGGCGTGTCTTTGCGCACTTCTTCAAAGTGTGGCGGCAGTGACCAGCCCGCTTTCCAAAGGAGGCTGACGAGCAGTGAGGAAACCCTGCCTCTACGGTTGTGCCGGTCGGAATATCTCAGATAGTGAGGTCTGGACTCAGGCCACCAGCTGCCTCCAGCTGAACCTGTCAAGGCGTAGAAAAGAAAAAACCTTCCCCACCCCCTCCGCAGTCCCTGCTGTGTGGGGACGGGCCACGCTGGGGAGGCAACTGGACTGGAATAAACTGCCCTCTGAAGGCACTTGTGCTTCTGGCTTCATCCAGGAGGCTTGTCTTACGTAGTTTTATGGGGGTGGACCATTGTTCTATTCCAAATACAAATGACCCTAGGGAGAATCCAAAGTATTTTTTTCTGCCAAAAGTTGACGTATTTATCCCCAATAAGTTATATTCTGTACAAGATCCAAATGATTCTATGAAAGCTTTAGATTGTTAGAAAGAACAGTGAAAAGAAATCTGGATACAGGTACAACAACAACAAAAACCTGCATATAAAACTGGAAAAAACAAACATGTATACTTCCAGGATGTGAATATCAAATTAACTCACTATGATACCCTTTTACTCTGACACCATAAATATTAGGTAGCATTTAAATGAAGTTAAAATCTCATCACAGTCTTAAGTTTTGATGGTGTCACGCTGCTCACCCAGAGCAAGAACCTGTGGTGTCACCTGGCTTTGCCCATAAATAAAACGACACAGTGGAGGAAGGAGTAAGAGAGCTGCACCTCCCTGTGGCCGCCAAACAGTCCAGGCACCGTGGGGGTATCACCGCTGGGCACAGGCTGGGCATACTCTAGGCTGGCAGTCCCAGTGCTGTGATCCAGCACCTGGAATTTCAACAGATCTTCCTACAGGAACACATCTGAGATGCAATATTAAAAACAAGCCCAACAATAATCATTTATTATGAAATGGGCTGGCTCTCGAATTGTGCAGCAGCAAATTCCTATTAAAAGTAACTGTCTTAAATGGTGAAAACAACTTGTTTTTTAAATGACAAACTTGGAAAAAGCCTTCATAGGTACTGCATGAATGGAATGTACTCTTAGCAAAGCTCAAGAGTGTGGGTTTGGAGTTGAAACACAGTGACAAATGTGGCCCTACCAGTGTGTTTCTAACAAGTGCTAACAGATCAAGATAGGGTCCTCTGAAACAAAAGGAGGAAGCAAAGTCTGCACTGGCCTGTCGTTAGTTCTCTGTACACCTCGCAAGACACAGTCTGCTCGGGGCTCTTCTGCTCTGGCACTCTGCCTTCCTGGGGACAGCTTAATCTACACATGGAGACTGGTTTCTATATTACATCTCGATTAGTCACTTCAATTGAAAGAGAATCTCAGTCCATACCAAATCGGCCGTTAGAATTCTTGTTCCCGTTGGGGCTCAGTGGGCTTCCTAGGACTACTCTTGGGGCCATAGAGGAAGGTCAGTAAATGAATACCCAGGAGCGTTTGCCCACCCTTCACGTGGACTTCTGACGGTAATGGAGGGTGAGGTCACCACCACTCTTCCATATGAAGTGTTTCACTGTTCGAAGGTCCATATTTGGATCCAAAACCTGAATAGCAAAAAATGAATAATAAAAAAGGTGTATCTAAGGCTTTTATCCTTAACTCTGGGACTCTCCTTGCCCATGCCTGGTGGCCTGTTCTTGCTGACACAGCTGCCTTGCAAGCAGGCACGGATCTGGGCATGGTAAGATGTGCAGCTTGTGTGGCTAGGCCAGACAGGCCATGTTCAGTCATTCCTCTGAAGAAATACCTTGAGTGCATCTTCATTTACAACATCTCCACTGATGGCTCCACCCACCTCCACTTCAAATCTTAAACTAACATGGCAGATGCTGCCCTGTAAATAAAGACGAGCATGGGGCATCCCTAGTGGCGCAGTGGTTGAGAGTCTGCCTGCCGATGCAGGGGACATGGGTTTGTGCCCCGGTCCGGGCGTGGAGCGGCTGGGCCCGAGGCCTGCGTACCGGAAAAAAAAAAAAAAAAAAAAAGACGAGCATGTATCTTTCTTGTCAGAAAAAAAAAGCCACCAGCACATCCACGTTTGTCTGTGTGTCCATTTAAGTCTCCATGTCCCTTTTCTGGAAACTGCCCCGGGGATAAATGGAAGCTTTAAGGTGGGCTATCGAGCCCTTCAGAAGGGGCCTCACAAATAGGTGAGAGAGACCCAGTGCTCCTAAAAGCAAAAGCCCCCCAAAGGCAACAGACCTGGAAACTACAATCCCACCACATGATGAAATTCTGAGCACCAGCACTGGAAAAAATGGGGCTGTGTCCTTAAGTCCACTTACCTGGTCCTGGCACAAAAGTTCAATTTTCTCCTCTGCCAACACAGCAATATCCTCTTCTTTTTCCTGTTCTCCTGGTTTTTCATTATTAGAAGAGCTAGTGGTTTGAGACTCATTATCCAAGTTGATGATTTTCTCATAGACGTGTTCCATTACTTTCCGGACTTGAAGCATGTCACTAGCAGAGAGTCTATCTCTGTAAAAAGCAAGGGCAGACTGTGACATCAGGAAATCACTGGCTATTATCTCTTCCATATTTCTTGGTGTTAACATTTGACAAAGATAAAACATACCACAGAAACATAAACCAATAAATGTTCTTAGTCACTGCCGTAATCCATTTTTAGAATCGCCAATAGATTTTCTATAGTGTCCTCCCCAAAGACAGATTATGTGCAAATAAATGAGATTAAATACATATTCTTAAACCTTCTATATACATAAGGAATAGCCTTCTGGGTTTTATTCCCTTAAAGACTTTCCCAGAGCACGGGCAAACTAAATGCTCCTGGAAGGGAAGGCAGCCCCTGGTGCTTACCAGGCTCCGATGATATATGTGCTCATTTCTCCCAAGGCTTCCTCCTCCTATTGCCAAGCCCTTGAGTTTCAACTGCCTGTCTGATCTCCAGACCTACCAACACAACAGCTGGCTAGGCAGCTCCAGCTGGATGTCCCAAAGGTACCTCAAACTCTACATATCCAAAACTAGATTCAGCAATTTCCTTACCCCCAAACCTACTTCTGTATCTCTGCCATCAGTTAATAATGGTCAAACCAAGTAGCTAAGGCTCATACTCTGAAAGCCATCCTGAACTTCAGTCATTAAACCTAGCTGAAGTGATATCTAGAACTTGCTTTAAAATAATCTGTGTGTGTGTGTGTGTGTGTGTGTGTGTGTGTGTGTGTGTGCGCAGGTGGGTTCAGTGGGGAGGGAGGGCAGGTAGAGGTATAGATGAAACAAAATGTTTAGCCATATGTTGAGAATTATTTAAGCTGTGTGATGGGATAATGTGGGTTCATTCTCCTATTCTCTTTTTTTGCATATGTTTGGTAATCTCTCTAACAAAAGGTTTTAAAGTCCTGCTGATTCTACTTGCTGGCATACACATCAGTGAAACCTTGAATGTTCTTTCTGACTTCCCTCCTAGCATCTCCTGGCCACCCCTCCATCCTATGCTGCAGCTACACAGGTCCTTGACAATTTCAATATCTTATGCAGGCTCCTACTTCCACATCCCTGATCGAACCATTTTCTGGACCTGGAATATCTCTCTTTTGAAGTTCTATCCATCCTTACATGTCCAGCTCAAATTCCATGTCCTTCAAGAAAGCTTTCTGGAAAGCTACAGCCAAAAATTCATTTCTTTCCCCTACACTCATCATTCCCTAAGTATCCATAAAAGCAGTTACTATACACAGACTGTGTCCTAAACTATGAGAGACAAAATCCATGTTTTACTTATTTTGAACATCTGCAGCCGGCCACAGTAGGTACTTGGTATATGGTTAAATTATATAAACTTTCAATATTATGAAATTAGCCTTAGATCTAGTACTTGCCTCCTGTGCTATAAAAGCAATTATAAGGAATTTTTAAAAATCTCTGGCAATAAATTAGATCAAAGTATCACACGACACTCCATTTACTTACTTTTTTAAGGTTTTTGCTCCTGAAGATGCATGAGGTTGGAGGTAGAAAGGAATTTTGTTGAATTTGGGCATATTTTTCTGAAATACGAAAAGTGAAAAAAGGTAAAATAGTTTCTATTAGCTGATAAACTCAAATGATGTCAACAGGAAAACTATCCACAGTTAACAGTTATTTTACAATTAAAACTGACCGTCTATGAAATTTATAATAAGCTATCAAATTACCTACGTCAGCCTTAGTGAAAAGGTACCAGAAAAGTATAATGTTTCATTTTGTAATAAAAGATACATAAAGACAAATTATATGCAATGTCAGTGGCAATATGAAATTGCAGCATGGATCTTCTCAATTAACAATTCAAGGAATGAAAAGGAAACAAATTTTAATTCTTTAAGCCATACAAACCCAAATCTGAATTCTACATTAAAATGCCCAAACGAAAAATTAAGTGTCTTGAGAGAAACCCACAACATTCACCTTTGAGCAAAACCATACGCTCTACGCTGGTGAGGCCCATTATCCAACTGAAAAGGCCAATCAAAGTCCTCCCACTTTCTTTTCCTCTGACATCACAGTGAGGTCTGAGGTTTTAAATGAGTGGAAACTTCAGCCAACCACCTAGATGTCCACCATGAGGTAAACCACATACTTAGAAGAAGGATAAAATTAATTGGTCATCTTTTCTCTGGGGATTAATCCTCTCCGAGCCTCCATATCATATCCTGTCTGGATGTCTCCTCTGAGGAATGAGCCACAGGCCTAAAGTCAGCAATGCATCCAGGTGAGTTTAACACTCAAAGGAAGTTGTGGTTTATGGGGAGCTCGGATTTAGAGAAGACCACAGAATATCTATCAGGTGTCAGACTGGTTTTAAGTTCTTGGAGGTATATCTGGGACAGAAAATGAATTTTCTGCAGGTTCTACAGATTAAATCTCTTTTCATATGTCTTTAGAAATATAGGTCAACAGCACATAAAAAGGTCTAGAAACAGACCCATGTGTGTATAGAAATTCAGTATATGATAAAGATAGCATTTCAAATTAGTAGGAAAAGTTTATTCAATAAATTGTGTTGGCACACTGGCTATCCATTTGGAGAAAGTTAGCACTCTACTTCACACCAAACAGAATAAATTCTAATAGATTGAAGATCTAGACACAAACCATTATCATAAACATACTAGAAGAGAATACAAGAAGAGAACATTTTTGCTACTTTGAAGTGGGAAATACCTAAGCAAAACATGGAACTCAGAGCCAAAAAGAATATGGTCATATAAAAATTAAAACTCTTTGCCTGCCAAAAGACATCATGAACAAAGTAAAATTCAATTGAGAGGCAAGATAACAGTCAAAGGGTTAATACTGAATATGAACAACGCCTACAAGTCAGTAAGAAAGACAATAACCCAATAGAAAACTGAGTAAAGAATGCAAATAGGCAATCCACAAAAGAAGAAATAAAAATGGCCAACGTGAAAAGATGCTTAACCTCACCACAAATTAAACCAAAACTAAAAAACACATTAAAACAATGAGAGAATATCTGCCTATAAAAAAAAAATCTGCCTATCTTTCAGCAAAGATTATAAGTATCCAGCATTGGTGAGGGTGTGTGGTACTGGGCACTCATACACTGTTGGTAAGAGTGTAAACTGGTACAGCCTTTGTGGAGGGCAATTTGGCAATATCCATTGAAATTTAAAATCTGCATACCCTTTGATCCAGCAATTCCACTTCTAGGAATTTATCCTAAAAAGTACACAAAGATATATGTACAAGGATGTTCACTGAAGCATTGTTTGTAATAGAAAACACTGGGTACAACCTAAATGTCCATTTATAGGGACTGGCTAAATAGATCTTGGTACATTTATACAATGGAATACCTTGCAGTCATTCAAAAGGAATGATCCATATATAGACATGAAAAAATGTCCAAGATATATTTTTAAGTGAGAAGAAAAAAAAAAAATCAAGTTGCAGACCAGTATATATAGTAGGAGATTTTGTGCAAAATAAAATGATCTATACACACACACATATATACACAAATAATATATGCTTGTGTACGCATAGAAAAAACTACTGAAGGCTATGCATTAAACTATTAATATTTACTACCTCTGGGAAGAAGAATAGGGAGTGAATAAAAGAGAAACAGTGATTGGGAAAGGGATGGGAATTTCACCTTATTCATTTATTATTTTCTTTGATAAGCATATATTATTTATATAATTTAAAGACATAAAGAGATACATAAATAATTATTAATACTTCTTCTGAAACTTTGGAACTGCAGGGAAGCAGAAGAGGATTCCACTTGGTAGTGTAGTTTTAATTAAAGATTACACAGTCTAAAGTAGTTCTTAATTGTCTTCATGATTTGGAAAAAAATAAAAGGGCAAAGTGGGAATGGAGGATACTTACATCCACAGTGATGTCAATTACCCATTGTGGCACTGTCTCATTCAGAAGCATGGACTCAGTCTCACCCCCAGAGTCTCGGCAGAGCAGCCTAAACATAATCCATCAGGTAGTAAGTGACAAAACAAGCACAGATCCCAAAATCATTGTCAATAAACGTTAGGGGGAGGGACCATTACAGAGTTCATTTAGGATAACCCTCACTTGACGGCTGAGGAAATAAAGTGAAGGCAGGCAGAATGACTCACTCTGCTAAGAGGGAGAGCAAGCCCTAAAACTCAGGCCCCCAGATTTTGAGGCCAGACATATACTACAGCTGCCTGATTCCCTGGGTGAGGATAGGAACCTGGGTGTAGGCAAAGCACTTGAGAAAGGTCGTCTGCCGGTGCTATAGAGTGTGGCACTCCACACACAATGGGGGTCAGGTTTATTTTTGGTAACCACACTCTCAGGAAACCATCATAAAGGAAGAAAATTCTGCCCTCAAGGGCAAGACAAACATTTTTCTTACTTCTGGCCCTACAGAAGACTCTAGTAGGCTTTCCCCCATGACTCTCCCTGGGCCTTGGCTGGCAACTTGGAGATGAAGCCAGTCTAGCTCTTGCGTGCAGGGCCTCATGAAGGACTGCCTCACGCCTCAGGTCGGGCCACTGTTGGGCACAACAGTTCCAAAGAGCAGCCCAATCCATCTCCCCTGGCCCAGCCTGAGGGAAGTTATCTACTCTGATGCTGTCCTGTGGGCAGATACTTCCGGTGATGGTTTCCTGCAGAAACCACTAAGAAGCTGCCTCAAGGCAAGCTATCAACCTCATTTGAACACTAGAGGCTCAGCTCACAATTAGAATGGGGTCTAATAGCACCAGACACTTAACTATGTCATGGAGATGAAGAAGCTTCCAAACCCCTGACACCCCTAGAAGTTAAAAATAAACATGTGTTTGAATGAATACTTCTTGGCAAACAGGATGCCTTCTTAGCCCTTCTTACCCATACCTGAACAAGGTGCGACCTCCAGCTTCACCAAAGATCACAGGAGTGTGTGGGGGCACCTGGAAATAGCCATTTCCCTTCTGTACTCGGTTCTCCTGCTCCCCATTTACTAGGAAAAGGTACAGATGGTGTCAGGATCCAGAGTTAGTGCTAAAAACACAGACTCTAAACATTTCATTTCCACAGAGCCCAACCATTGCAAGATTTTTTAAGTCAAAATCCTGTATGTCAGTCAGAGACAAAAATAAAGGTAAAAAAACAAAGTTAAATTCTTGAAAATAAGAAATATGGCAACTTGGGATGCACCTCATGAGAAATGACTACATTTTAGAGGATTTTAACAGAAGAGATTAATGTCTGAGATTTGAGACAAAAACATAACTGTCTATTGCAGCCACAGGTAAGTACAGGACAGCCTCTTTATAAACGATGATCTGCTCTTTCTTTGTTGCGGGGACGGGATGGGGCCGGTAAAATGCCGAGCTCAGAAAAATTTCTGTCAGAAAAAACTTTATGGTTGACGGTAGCCACAACTAATGGCAGAGGTATCAGTGAAAAACAAAACCTCAAAGAGGTCATAATCTCATTTTTACTGCTCTCTGCAGACTTCATTTCACTCTACTTTCTTTGTAATCTTTTGAACGGAGTGCCGTCGACCCCCACTCAAGTCCAGCTTGTGCATAAACACTTCCCTGATGAATCTGGAAGCAGTCTTGCCCTCTGCAACCTTACAGCACTCTCAGAAGCTCTCTCACAGCACCTACTCTCTGATCTCATAAAGCTGATGTAAGCGGCCCTTTGCCCAACCAGAATGCCAGTCCCTGAAGGGCAGGGTCCACGCCCATTTATCTTTATTACCCCCACCTGCAACACAATACAGGCCTCAGAATACTTGAGCTGCTCCCCAAGTATAATCTAAGCAGCTCTTGAGTATCCACTGAGCATGGTGCAGGTGTAGCAGAAGATTACCAGACACGTAGAGTGTGCAGTGTCCTGAGCTCTGGCTGGGTCCTGCCCTGCCTTTACTACGCCAGTTTGATTTTAAGGATGATTTGGGGTTTCCTGTAACTTTTTCTTTATTCCCCCAACCAAAGCCTGGATCCAAGAGGTGCTGATTGTGCCACTGTTTTGTGTTTTTTTTGAATTTTGCTTTATTTTTATACAGCAGGTTCTTATTAGTCATCTATTTTATACATATTAGCGAATATATGTCAATCCCAATCCCCCAATTCATCACACCACCCCTACTCTGTGCCACTGTTTTTTGTTTTGTTTTTAAAGATTTTTTTAAAGTCTTTATTGAATTTGTTACAGTATTGCTTCTGCTTTATGTTTTGGTTTTTTGGCTGAGAGGCATGTGGGATCTTAGGTCCCTGACCAGGGATCGAACCCGCAAGCCCTGCATTGGAAGACAAAGTCTTAACCACTGGACCGCCAGGGAAGTCCCTGTACCACTGTTTTTTCATTACTTAATATTTATTATTGCTACTTGGGCCTCTGAGGGCACCCTGTCATGTTACAGATGGAGAAAGACAAGCCAAGAACAGGAAATGACATGCCCATAGCTACATGGCTGATAAATGGCAGAGTCCATACCAGAACCTAGCTTGCTCAACCCTCTGTGAAGAGAAATTTCCACTGAATTTCTCTGGCTCACAGCCCACTGTACAATTCTAAAGGGGAATAAAGTGGGCCAGGTGACAAAAGAAATGACATCACGGGTGGGGTCAGTGCCCTCTCTATGACAGGGACATCAGGAGACTGGCTTTCAGAAAGAGAGGTATGTCATCCTTGCAAAACAGATTTAAACTCCAAGAATCATTCTGGATGAATCAGTCAGCCAGAAAAAAGTCTCTGGCAGGAGGTCCTCATCACTGGTGACCACCGTAAGTGGGCAATCTTCAGAGAATCTTCAGCAGATAAGTCCTCAGTGGGTGGGACTTAAGGTTACATATGAGTTGTGAAATTTTAAGATTTCTTTTCCCCTTTCTTTAATGAAACTGAGCCAAATTCTCCTCTGCTTCCCAGAGAAAGTTACTGCCACTGCCTGTGGCACACAAAGATTTTCAATGCCCTCAATGACATTAATTCTTTACACATACTCATTCACTTAACCTGACACTTCTGAGTTGGGATTTGATTTTTTGAGCCAAGATCAGGTAGATCATCAGACTAGGTAATATCGACACTTCAAGCCAACGTGAAGTTTGACTACACAAGGACAAAACTGGCTTTTTGATGTTAATTAGCGAGCACTGGAGGTAAATCTAGCAGGTCCACGGATACCCTAAGAAATATCTTTGGAATAACCCTGCTAAGCTGCCTACGTTTAAGGACAAACGTCATTTGAATACACAGGGTTTATTCTATATATTTTGTGTATAGAATCTCACTGATTAAAAGCTCTCTTGGAATCTCAGTTAAGACTGGATGGATGTTCTCTAGGATGTGCAAGGGAGGGCAGTACATTGGGCACATCACATATATTTATTATGTCACACTTTAGCAAATGCTTAAAATAATTTTTTTAAGAAAACATTCTCAGGATAACACACAATCTAAGTATCCTTAACTTCTGAGTAATTTTTAAATCAATTATCCTGATATAAAAACACGAACCATGGTTTACTTCATTTTCTTCTTCATCTATTGGATTCACATGTGTCCTAGGCCAATATTCTAGGAGGGCCTGGAGTAAAAGTCCTCCTAAGTTCACTGCAAAAGAGTTAATATAAAAAAGAAATGGAAAAGAGAATCATTAGCTTTAACCTAAAAATAGAGGGAAAGAAGTAAAAATTAAGTTTCCACAAACTCTGATGTTACATTCTTAACCCAATGCCAAGGATGTTTAAAAGCAAGATTTAGAGATATCACGAAGTCTATTAAAATTTTATCTTACAATGTTTAAAGCTGTGATAATATGGAGCAAACACATATTCTATTTGGTTGTTCAGATACAGCCATTCTTTAAAAATGAACAAACAAAAACAGCAACTGTAGTCTTTAAAGGGCTATTTCCATACAAAGCCAGTACACTATATTTATATATATCAGGTATTTCTACATGCTACATTCTTAGGAGAATACTGATCAAAAATATAATCAACAAAACGTAATAGACTCTTATGAAGATGAGTCTCTTCTCAACATACACAAGAATTAACTCAATATGGATTAAAGACGTGATTTAAGACCTGAAACCATAAAACTCCTAGAAGAAAACACAGGCAGTATGCTCGTTGACAATGGTCTTGGCAATGATTTTTTTGGATCTGACACCAAAAGCAAGGGCAATGAAGGCAAAAATAAACAAGTGGGACTACATCAAACTAAAACATCTTCTGCAGAGCAAAGGAAATCATCAACAAAATGAAAAGGCAACCTAGTGAATGGGAGAAAATATTTGCAAATCATGTATCTGAAAGGGGTTATTATCCAAAATATATAAAAAATTCATACAACTCAATAGCAAAAAAACTGAACAATCTGATTAAAAAATGGGTAGAAGATCTGAATAGACATTTTTCCAAAGAAGACACACAGACAGTCAACAGGTACATGAAAAGATGCTCAACATCATTAATCACCAGGGAAATGCAAATCAAAACCACAATGAGATATCACCTCACACCTGTCAGAGTGGCTATTATCAAAAAGACCACAAATAACAAATGTTTGAGAGTACGTGGAGAAACAGGAATCCTTGTGCACTACTGATGGGAACAGTACGGCAGTTCCTCAAAAATAAAACTATTATATCTAGTAATCCCACTTCTGACTATTTATCCAAAGAAAAGGAAACCACTAATTCAAAAAGATATATGCACCCCCATGTTCACTACAGCACTATTTACAATAGCCAAGATATTAGAAACAACCTCATTGTCCACTGATGGATGAATGGGTAAAGAAAATGTGATACATACACACACACACACACACAGAGAAATATTATTCAGTCATAAAAAAGAATGAAGTCTTGCCATTTGCGACAATAAGGATGAACCGTGAAGGCATTATGGTTAAGTGAAATATGTCAGACACAGAAAGACAAATACCACTTATATGTGGAATCTAAAAACAAAAAAGCCAAAAAACAAAGCTCACAGATACAGAGAACAGATTGATGGTTGCCAGATGTGGGGAGTAAATGGAATGGGCAAAATGGGTGAAGGGGGTCAAAAGGTACAATCTTCCAGTTATAAAATAAATAAGTCATGGGGATGTAATATACAGCATGGCAACTGTAGTTACTAAGACTGTATTGCATATCTGAAAGGTGCTAAGAGAGTAGATCCTAAAAATTCTCATTAAGAAAAAAAAATTTTCTGTGTATGGTGATGGACGTTAACTAGACTTATTGTAGTGATTACTTTACAATATATACAAATATTGAATCATTATATTGTACATCTGAAACTAATACATTATATGTCAATTATACTTCAATAATTTTTTTTTAAATTGGGGGGGAAAAACTGTTTCCTAGATTCACTTTCCTAACCTAACAGACTTCCCGAATGGTTTAAGGGTAGAGAGTGTGCTACATGTTTAATTGTTAAAGCTAAGCCATAGATTGTGAGAAAAATCAAGATCCCCAAAACATTTAAAATGAATAGTATTTTCCATTTCCATATGAGAGAATATAGAGGTTTCTTGAAAAATGATTTTTGAAAAACCCAAATATTGTTTAAAAAAAAAAAAGATGAGCACATAAAAAAACAGCACAGATCCACCTTCTCTTTTGGAAGGAGAAAGGGAAAGAAGGACACTTAAACTCACGTTTTGGATCTGACCCGTCAGGGCTGCTAAAGCCAGCATCTTTTGCAGAAACCCAAGCAGCAAAACAGTCACTCTCATCCAAAGTAATTGTCAACATCTGTCAAAAGAAAAAAATTGTTAGTGACATTCCATGTGAATACATTCTCCAAATAAGTCTCTAAACCACTACCTATTTGTACTATTTAACTAAAGTGCTAAGCCACAGATTCAGAACCAAAATGTGTTTCTGCGTGATTCAATGCAACTACAATTTAATATACTGGCATATGAAAAGGCATTTAAACTGCATAAAATTTTTTCCTTTCATACATAAAAACACAGGACTCTATAACTAATAATACTTAATTCTGAGCTATATTAGAAATTTTCAACTATCCCAAATCGCACAAATATCAATTGCTAACTTACCCCTGTTTTTAAGTCTACCGAGAACCAATTTGGTACATATACCATCTTAAATCTTTTCTTAATTTCATCTTCAAAATCCACTTTGCCCAGATCTTCAACTTTACATGCCTATACGTCAAAAATAAAGTATGATAATTATCAATGTTAAGTGGTCAACTGATTTGATTCTGACTTAGCTACTCAAAATTTTACACATTTGCCTAAATATAATGGAGTCTTAAATACATTCCAAAAAGAACATGGTCAAATATTTTTATCTTAAAGCATTTACCTTTAAGTAACTACGTCCTATTAAAATTTTAAATTAAAAAACCACAAACTGTTCTTTTTTGGGAAACTGTAACCTAATTCTGCTCATAGTGATATAGTATACCACCACACTTATCAGGAAGCAATGTCAAATGAAGCAAAAAAAATCTTCAAGGAACAAATAACAGTTTATAAGCACTTTAGGAGAATTGTGAAGCTATCAACACCTTCAGACAACAGCTATAATATAGGCAGCAATTTTAAGTTTCTCTTTCTTGACCATTACAATCTTTTTTATTCATTCCCTAAATATCTATGCTCCCCAAAAGTATGTCCTGAACTTCCCCTCGTGCCATGCAGCATTTCAAATCACAGTTCATTTCAATCCTGAACAATATCACAGAATGTTCCCTCTACCTATTCTTCCTAACAGCAAACTGGCTCTTTCCTGACGGTCCCATCTCATCAGCTTTCTTCTCAAAGGGTGACTCTGCATCTTCTCCTACATCTCATAACTCTCTAATGGCATACAGAGACCATCATTCCACCATCACTATGTAAAAACTCCTATTTCTTTGAGCCCGTATCATTTAGCTGCAGTAAACCGTACCCCTTTTCCTCACAGCCATCTAGCAACCTCTGTGCTCACTCTCCCTCATCTCCCTCATTCAATGGCAACTTGAGCCTGGCTTAATGTCTTAAAACCCATCTTGAGATCTTGCTTGCATCCTGGACAATATGAACATCCACATGGACAACACACAGGACAAGATGGCCTCTCAAATCCTTGACAGTATTCCCACTATACAGTCATTAATGCTACCTGGAACTTGTTTCCAAAGTCAGTTCTCCACAACATCTTTGTCAAATCTCTACTCTCCTCATACCCCTGACCTTGCTGCCACCACCTCCCTCACTACCTCCAGCACGTGACTCTGACCTCTACTTCTCAAAAAAAGAGAAGCCTTGACAGAATCCTCTTAACTTTCTGCTACTGTTCTTCCTGGTACAAGGAAAAAGGTGCCCCTCCTTGCTGTGCTCTGGATCCCCTCACCTCTTGCTTCTTGGGGACCTTGTACCATCATTTACCTTCTCATGTCTCTACGGGCTTCTCCCCATGAACAGTGAACCACGATCAAATTTCTCCCATCTTAAAAATGCCTAAACACCAAAACAAAACCTTCCCTTGACCTTCTCATGCCTAAATCTTCTCCAGCTACTGCCTTTCTTGCCCAACTCACCAAAGTCAAATTTCATCTAAGATTGTCTCCCCTCAACTTCTGTTTCTTCCCCTCCCAAACACTATTCAACCCACTCTATCTGGCTTTTGCCCTTAGGTCTCCCTAGAAACTGCTCTCCCCAGACACCATCCTCTTTATTGGCTAGATCCATGTGCACGTTCCATTCCTCTGTCTCACACAAACTCTCAGAAGGCCAATGCAGCTAACCACAAGCTCCTTTCTGAAACGCTTAATTAGTCCTTGAGCTCTTCATTTTCTTACCCCTTTTTATTACACACCTTTGTGGCTTCCTCTTTTTCTAAAAATTCTTGAAAGGGAGATGACTTGGTTTCTTCTATTTTCAGTATAGATGTATCCCTTAGGAACTCTGATCTTTCTCATGGCTCCAATTATAATCCACAGCTGAAGACGGCTGAACCGATTTCTCCAGCCCAGTTCTTTCATGCGTGCATTAGGTTGTAAAGCTCTCTGCCCAGCAAACACCTCTACCCAGATATCTCACATAAATCCAAATCTGTTGTCTTTCTCACCATGCCCCTTTCGCCCAACAATGCTTTCTCCTCTTACGTTCCCTGTATCACTTCCACTCACCAAACTAATCCCAAAACCTAGGACTAATCTCTGCTCCTTCCTTTTCTTCATACTCCCTTTTATTCAAGCATCACTCTTATCTATAGGCCTAAATCTCTTTCTAATCATTCTGGTTTTTTTTCCCCTTGTTCCCACCCCACTCTAGAGGAATATCCGATATTTCGCGTGTATTAGCACAACAGCCTCCTATTACATGTCAGTCACTACAGTAAATACTTCTCAAACACCCCCTTAACATTACCAAGAAATATGGACCATCCAGATTTTAGGAATAAAGACAAAGGTAAGCATATTCTGGAGATCACTTGGCTAGTAGCTGGCAGAGCAAAGGTCAGAATGCAGCTCTAACTCTGAGCCTATGGTCCTAAATACTCCTGACTTCCATATTTCTGTATAATGCCATGTCTATTTTGCCTGATCACTTGATCTTAAAACCTCAAGGTCTAGTGTCTGGATATGGGAAGCTGCCAGGGACACAAACATGCCAATGACGGTGCATGCCAGCTGAGCGCCCCATCTAAGTAGATCTATCTCCCATTCAGACAGCAGGACTCTACTCAGACTTCAGCTAATTAGACCAAGAGAGGACATCAGACTCATAGGCAGAAAATCAAAGAGGAACTGCCTCGATTTGACTTTGTTAGATATTCTGGAGAACATCAGACGCTGCGCAGCATGAGGTAAAGCCTAGCCACAGGGCAGAGCTAGGGCCACATTAGTGGTGAAGCAGCCAAATTCCTACTGATGAGGTCCTTTAGGGCTACTCTGGATCCCCTCCGTCTTCACAGAACCCCTCTCTGAAACAAACGTGAGTTTCTGGTCTCCTGACAAGCACATCTCTACTGTAGGAAAAAAACCAATTGGAATTTTTGGAGCCTACTGCTATTAAATTTTCCACTCAACTAAGGTCTCTTCTTCTGAAGCCATGCTCACCAAGCAACTGTTCTGTAATGTGATTTCCCACACAGCTGCACCACAGGGGGGGAATGTGTTAGTCAGGCCAAGGTTTCCATTCAGAGACAGTCCCCTTTTCCGAGAAAGAAATGTGTTTATTCTTTGGATCCAGAAGTTAACTTAAGTGAACCTCTGTTCCTTATAACCAGGAACCTAACCAAAATACCAGATCTTTTCAATTCTTCCTTTAAAATATACCCAACATCTGTCTCTTCTTTTATTTTTGGATCAAATCGTCTTATTGAGGGACTCCAGGGGAGGGTGGAAGGCCTGGAGGACAATGAGATCTGGTGTCTTCGGCCTGGCCAGGATCTCTCCAAGGCTTCACAGTGGCCAAAAGTCATCCATCTCTTTCTTTAGATCCTCAAGTCATTATGCTTAAGACAACTGACTTCCTGACTTCCAGCTTCTTTCCCATGATACATACTGCTACTGCTCTGAACATAGGGTTTTCCTGCTCTAAAATCATCTACGATTAAGAATCTTTAGGAAGTACCAAAGAAAGGCCAAGCCTGGAGCCTGAAATTCATGACATTTTGGTAAATGACATGAATCTCATCTTTCATCCTTACACACCCCTACTACACTTATACTTACTCTGGTCTCCAGCTATGCAAAACTGTTCAGCTGGCCCTGAATAAGTATGTTTTGATTACCTTCCTCTTGTGCCTTTGTCATTCACTCCCTCCCTCTTCCTAAAATGCCCTCCCATAATCCATCTGCTGGAATCCTTTAAGGCCCTGTTCAAATGATTTCTCCACTGTGAGGTTCTCCTGATTTCTCCAGTTCTAAGTAATCACCTTTGTCCATAAGCTATCTTGTGCTCTGTTGTCCCTCCTACAAAAAGGGATCATTGAAATAGACTTTTTCATCATTTGTGACCCTCAGCACAGTTCTTTGCACACGGTATTCATTCATTCCAGAATTTTTTTTTTTTTGTGGTATGCGGACCTCTTACTGTTGTGGCCTCTCCCGTCGTGGAGCACAGGCTCCGGACGCGCAGGCTCAGCGGCCATGGCTTACAGGCCTAGCCACTCCGCCGCATGTGGGATCTTCCGAGACCAGGGCACGAACCCGTGTCCCCTGCATCAGCAGGCGGACTCCCAACCACTGCACCACCAGGGAAGCCCCAGAAATATTTTTTGAACAAATATAACAACAACACTAAGAAGGGACATTTGTCAGGATTCTAAAAGCAAACTTTTCAATCTGTCTATAAATTCTTCAGTACTATTTATAATGTGGTTGAACAGCTTAATACATCTCAATTATCCAAGAAGTCACTGTAACATGACCCAAAGTAGTAACTGCTGCTCACAGTGACGGCTATAAATCCTAAGAAAGGGCCAAACTTATTTTGTGTACTCCAGTGGTTCTCAACCCAGGGTGATTTTGCATCCTTCTTCTTCCTTCCTCCCCCTAAACATCTGGCAATATCTAGAGACATTTTTGGTTGTTATAACTGAACAACTGAAGTGGGGGATAGGGATGAAGGTGGTTACTGGCATCTACTGGGTGGAGGCTAAGGGGTGCTCCTAAACATCCTACAATGCACAGGACAGGTCCTACCCCACGCCCCCGCCGCCGGCCCCCTGCCAAAATGTCAACAGTTTCAAGGACAAGGAACTCTGATGTTTTCATTTTAAGGGAAGGCAGCACAACACAGTTTGTAATACACTAAACAGAGAAAATGGTTCCATTCAAATTCTGGGTACTTAAAAAGATAAACTATGGGGCTTCCCTGGTGGCTCAGTGGTTAAGAGTCCGCCTGCCGATGCAGAGGACACGGGTTCGTGTCCCGGTCTGGGAAGATCCCACATGCCACGGAGCAGCTGGGCCCATGAGCCATGGCTGCTGAGCCTGCGCATCCGGAGCCTGTGCTCCGCAACGGGAGAGACCACAACAGTGAGAGGCCCGCGTACCGCAAAAAAAAAAAAAAAAAAAAAAAAGATAAACTATGTATGGCCTTATCTAATATTCACATAAGAATATATATATCCACCCCCAAATAAAATAAGGCTGCAATTAAATCTTTATTTATATGATAATTACCTTGGTTATTTTATACACACACACATATAACACATATACACACACAGACTACAATAAAAATAAAGGGATACATAATCCAATAACCTATATTTAATTACAAAAGATACTTACCTTTAATACATCCCAATATGCCACATTATTATTGGTATCTTTGGTTAATATATGTCTCTTATCATTAAGAATGTGACACTGAATAATACTAGCACCCCCTAAAGGAAAAAAATCCACACAATTAGGAAAACAATCCTACATTTAAATTCACAGTACAGCAATAATGTTAACTGGCATGTATTGTAACAGAATGTAAATCATACTAGCCCCCAGAAAGGAGAAGGTAAATCAGAAGACCATATAATTATACCAAAGGCAATTTAAGGCTAACCAAAGAAAAACTGTCTGATTTTAATAACAGACTAAAAGACTCTCCATTCACTTCAAGGGTCTACTAGTGGGAAACTATTAAGAACAAACCCCTTAATAATTTTTTTACCCACTAGGAAAAGTCCACATGATGAGAGGAAATCTCTGAATTAGTCCTATCTCTCATTAACTTTTGTTTCCTATCTTCCTTTTCCTGAATGGACATTCTATCCTAAAGGTCACAGCATGGACATCTAACTATAGATAAACACACCATTCAATACTCTTAATCGCCTTGAAGACAGAGCTGTCACTCGCAGTTGTAGCATGCAGAATTCAGGGGCCAGATCTGACCATTCTGGCTTGTGCCAAAAGACAACATTAAATCTTGTATCTTTTACAAAGTGGTTGCTGGCTTTACCAAGACCATGATTATTCTAATGCTGGTCAAAAAGATTAACTCAAGAAAGCTCAATTTTTGAAGTCACTAAAAAGCATTTAAAAAATATTTTTCTTCTATTAAAAACAAACCAATATACTATTAGTCTTTCGTTGACATCAGGATTACATTTAAAGGAAGGTCATCTCCTTTATTTTTGTCAATTTCTTCGTAAGTATAATTAACTTCAGTAAAACGGACAATACCTTCCAATATCCTTACTTACCTTTAATAACCTGGTCGGGTTGTGTACAAAGGGGTGTTATAGGATTTGTACAGTCATTGTCATAATCTCCAGAGGCTCTAAAATTATGAATTCCTTTCAATGTCTAAAGGAACAAAATTAATTATTTAATCATTTTATGCCAATTAGTTTAAAGTGGCAAGAAAAACAAAGAACAACAACAACAACAACAACAAAGAACAAATGAGAAAAACCGACAATAACAACATCAACCAAAAAATACTTAGTCACAAAATACAATTACCTACCATGATTAAAAAAATACAAAACAAAAATTAAGAAGGGAATGTTGTCTTTTTGGAGAGAAGACTAGGCACTCTTCCAGGTAAAGCTATGTTGATCTCAAATTGGCACAATGAAATTTAAACAAGTTATATAACATTCTTTTTACAAGTACAGAGAAAGACCACTTGATCTACATATAAACAGGAATAAACGCAAACACTTTCTCTTTTGTTATCCACAAACAGTCTGGTAAGCAAGAAAATTTAAATCTTCTCTAATTAAGACTTAAGAATTAATAGTACTTTTGTAACTTCTCTCTGCTTATCCTTTATTTCTATACCTGTTCTTCATGCTATAAAGAAAAAGGAAATGAATTTGAAAAAAACAACTTTCTGCTTTCTCTTACGTTTAGAAAAACAGAATCCTAGAGTTTCCCTGCTGTGTTGGTACTTGGGCTGCCTCTTTTCAAATATAGCTTCATGAGTTCAGAAGCTATACTACTTTAAAGCTGTACTTTACTGGTTTTATCAGGGAATAGTGCTTATTCTAAGCACATAAAATGTGTATCTTGGCTCCTGACAAAGAAGTCAGAAGCTGCATTTTGACTATGACCTTAATTTCTGTACAATCCTTAGGATCACACCTGCATTCATAGGGACTTTCAGATTTTTGTCACTGTCCAAAAGCATGCAGAGAGTCAGGCTCATACTGAGCATTTGCTACTGGTACCTGGGAGGTCCGTGATAACAAACCACATGTTTATAAACCTTTGCCAGATATACAGTGGCTCACCTACCCATTTATTTACTGTAGACTTCGTTGTTGCAACCCAGATTGCAGGAGGGGGATCAGCTGATCTGTCAAGCTCCATCTGAAATAAAGCACAAAAATATTGCTTTGTGGAATGTTGACTCTTCTGAACTGCCAGGACCAGCTATACACTATTAAATATCAACTCCTTCATTCAACATCTGTGTGCTGATGATACCACAGCGTGTGTTAAAAGCTAGGGATGCACAGAAGAATGAGTCTCTTTGCTAAAGGAATTCGTAGCCCTATAAAAGTGTAATAGGGGTGACTACTTACCAAAAACAGTGGATTAAAGTTTTAAGTGTGGTTAATTTAAGGGTTCTAGATGGGTACAGTCAAAAGGATGACTTACCATAACTTTTTGGTTTTGTCACTCCTGTGTTTTGTCTTCATGTTCTTAGTAACAAGGAAATACGTTTTTTTCTTGGAAAATGTTTGTAGCAAAAACCAAAACAACCATTCTAACAACACAGCAAAACGAAAAGTACCCACATAATGTACCCCCCCACACACTTGCTTAAGGAATACAACTGTACTTTGTGAACAGTTTACTGTGTCCTCCTATATTTTTAAAATACCATACATATAAAAATACACATACACCCATGTATACATTACGCAAATGGAATGACTCTACATTTGCCCACTATTCTTCCTGCACCAGGAAATTGCAGGTTTTTAGACATGGGGACAGGGCTGAACCACTAGCAAGTAGGAATCCGCTTCAGTTCAAAGTGATGCTCCCTACAACATGGTTATGCCTGTGCTAAACACTTCTAGTCCTTTTCTCCACAGCCAAGAGATCCTGGCAGCTGCGGGACTCGCAGTGCAGTTTCTCCTCCATACGTGACTCTCCCCATCAGTGTGCTTCCTGCACACATGCTGTGTCTGTATTTTAGCCTCCACTCTCTTGCTTCTCTAAAGGATTATTGCTTCCGTCCATTAGGCTGTGCCATCTGTTTTAAAGAACTGTAACTGGCCAGTATTATGTGAGCTCTTAGACCATAGGCATCCTCTCAAGTACCCCATTTGACCTCTATTCCCTTTTTCAGTCCTTCCTCCTATACTGTGGTTTCAGATGTCACTTAGTTTTGTAGATGATGAGTATTTACAATTGTTTCCTGCTTTCCTTGTTGTTTTCAGATGATTTCTGAGAAGGGGTGGGGGGAGTGCTGCCTTTATGCCTCCATTTTAAACCTGGAAATCTCCTCACCATTGTCTTAATGTGCAATTCTGTGAACATCGGTGAGACTGAACATCTTGTCAATGATGACTGGCCATTTTCTAGGCTTCACTTTTAGCAGGTGTCAATATGGATGGCTTCTCAAGTACCCTTTTACCCACCACCCAGGACTATTTTGAGGCAGTGATGGTTTGGAATATGAACCAGCTTCCCCTCTTCTTCAGGAGCACTCTTCCACATCTTCCTCTTGAGGCAGTGGACAAATTTCTGCTTTGCTGTCCACTCTCAGATACCTGAACTCCTCATATTCCTCCTCTAAGGACAGGTTAGGAAAGCCAGGAGAGCTCAGGAGCACTTTGGGGCCAGCTCACTAGGATTTGCCAGTGCGAGAGCCATCCATCCCTGATGTACCCATGAAATGGCCATTTCTTCTATGAGTGACTAACAAGTATCTTTTTACAACCTCACAGTTGATTTGTGTTTTAATATTGATTTTGCTGTATTTGGCTAGTACATGTAACAATCTTAATCATAAAACTAAAACATATGACATACCTTGAGAACTGGTGCTTTTTCTTCACAAATTAGCACCCGAATGTCAGGGTTTCTTAGGTCTGTACAATAAATCTTCCGGTCCCTTCCTCCAGAGTACACATGTGTGAAGGTGTCATTGACCTGTAGAGCCCAAACACCTTCATCATGCACTCGGTACGTTGCTATACATCTCTGCTGGCCAAGGGACCAAAGGCGAATTGTCCCATCAGAACTGCCAGAAAGGCACTGAGAACAAAGAAAGCTAAGGTTAGAAACCTGTCAAAAAGTTCCTGCTTTCTTGTGCTTTGCACTTGTCTTCGCTCCTGACTCCACAATGTCAAACACACACCTCTAACAACCTGTATTCCTGACTCTGATAAAGACTTCTGACAAGCATACACCATAGCCTGAAATGACCAAAGGCAACAGTATGGGCTCAAGCAGGGGAACCCTCTGAGCAAAACTTCCTCTGTCCTGTGTACCTGGCCACTTGTTGCATCACCATCCCTTGGGAACATGTTAAAAATGTAAATTCCCCGTTCCCATTCCAGACCTAGTGAGGCAGAAACTCTGGTGGGGCTCAGCAATCTGTTTCGACAGGCTCTCCAGGTCATTCTGGTATGCCAAGTTTTTTTTTTTTTTTTGCGGTACGCGGGCCTCTCACTGTTGTGGCCTCTCCCGTTGTGGAGCACAGGCTCCGGACGCGCAGGCTCAGTGGCCATGGCTCACGGGCCCAGCCGCTCCACGGCATGTGGGATCCTCCCGGACCGGGGCACGAACCCGTGTCCCCTGCATCGGCAGGCGGACTCTCAACCACTGCGCCACCAGGGAAGCCCTGGTATGCCAAGTTTGACAAGCATTGCACTAGGCAAGGAAGCCTTCTACAGCCCTGGGTCACACCTGTTTTGTCTCCCACCTCACAGCTCTGGATTCCTGATGGCCTGCCAGGTCTCCTGGATTCTACTGACAGGAGCCAAAAGCAAAATCCAGGCTTGCCACTCACTCTGTGAGCTTGGATACTTCCCATATGAGCTTCAAGTTCAACATCCATTAATACAAAATGTAGACCCTCAGCATTCAGAGTTAACACTGGCAATTCTGACAATTTCTAAAGGCTCAGGAGTGTCAACTACATAGAAGTTGCAGGTACACAAATCAGGGCTGAGCACACAGAGAGTGTGACAGAAACAGGCAGAATCAGCCACCCCACATTCACATTCAGCATGCCTGGTGTTCTCTACTAGTTACTGTGGTGACCTGAGGAAAGGGATAAAAACTTACTTCTTTGGGGAAAAAAATCACCCTGAGGGGAAAGGAACTGCTGGTGCTGGTGTATGAAATTAAGCAGGCAAAGAGCTTCAAAGAAGAGAAGATAGTTGTAGGCTTGGAGACCTGGACAGTGTTTGAACAGATGAAGCCTTCAGGAATATTAAGGATTTACTGGCCTGCTCTGACTTGAAGGGGCCTTCAGACATGTTTAATTAAACAAACACCATACTAACAGACTCCCCCATAAGCTGTCAGGAGCATCAGTGCTTTAGTCACCATTTCCTACTAGTTCACAAGAGTACCAAGAGACTAACCAATAAAGAAACTGTCAGGAGTAAGGTGGCAAAAAGACCTTCATCATGTGTGTAGGAGCACTGTGGCAGTCTGATGGGGAGAAGGCAGGGAGGAGTTCTCCATTCCAGGAAGAGATGATACTCTGTGGTGGCAAAGCTGTTAGTAAAGCTTTGATCACTCAGATTCTAGACCATATATCTTCAGGGAATAAGGTCTGACAACTTTAGGAAAAGGAAGGCAAGGATGATGGATTGAAAGTCCTCACAGGCTGGGTGACTTACAGCAGTAAAGAGATAAGTTCCAAACCCAGAATGCACAGGTGAAAGTGGATGAGGAAACACAGAGTATATTAGAGTTCTATATCAACCCTGATATAGAATACAAAATAATCTTTGATGGTAGTCAGTATTCTAAGACTGCTAAAAAGCAGGCTCCCAAATAGACAGCAATCACTTTTAAAGTACTATGCAGGCGAACATCTTTGTAGCATTTGGTAGTATGATTGAAGGATGTGCCCATTTTATAGGAATTCTAGTACCTGATATCCTATAGGAGCTAGAGGAGTCATCAAAACATTTCCCACTTCCTCCACCCTTCCACTGGATAAAAATGAAGACCCCTTCATTATGAGGTGGCCTCTGGGATTAGGACAGAATGCCCCAAATGGTTCTGCTAAGTCAGACTTAGGGGAACAGATTCTATAGCCTGATCAGGTGCTCTGTGCTTCTGCCAATGGACATGAGAGGTACCAGTGTATTGGGGCCAGGGTGCTGTTGACCAACACAAAGTGTTTCTGGGACGGTTGCTTACACACAGTTGTAACTGCCAATAGAGGGCAGCCCAGTGAGCAAGTCAGGGGCAAGGAGTGACCTAATGCTCAGAGATACCCCCGACCCATGAGCTAGGT
>NW_006796074.1:394391-420313 GCF_000442215.2 Lipotes vexillifer | reverse complement strand
TCAGCAGGACTTGTATTACCAAGGAAAACCCTGTGAGTGACACACAAGGATGTCACTGACTCAGAGCAAGATGGCAGGTTGTCCCAGATCCTCAAGCAATTGCCTGAGTGAGTACAAGGACTGAAAAGTCAGCTGGCTTGGCCCACAAATGTTGGCACAATCAGAACAACTGCCATGGTGACAGACCTCAGAGAGTGAGATTTGCTAAGTATCTTACTATCAACACAACGAAGGAAGTGAGGCAATAGGCTGACATCGATGGGTTTCTTTGGCCTATTATACATATCTTATCATAAGTCCCTGACTTACAACGTCAGCAGAGACCCTACATTAGAAGCTTGCACGGCAACTCTGCAAGATGCAGTATATACTCTGGTCCAGTAACCGATGGTTACTTCTTCCATGTTGCAAGAGTTTGTGAATCAGTATGTAAAGGTTTCTTTTTTCCTCCTCTTTTCTCAGCTGAGTAGTTATTACAGATGTTTTCTTGATCAATTCCCTAATGTAAGGATGCCATGTTGTTGGTGGCTAAATCTACATTTAGTCTCTCGTTGCCAATAAGGAAAATGGATGAAGGAGGAACTAGAGGAGGAATGGTATCTGCTTAATTATTTACTCTAAGGCTGACAGGCAGCTTTTTTTGGGGGGGGGGCCGTACGCGGGCTTCTCACTGTTGTGGCCTCTCCCGTTGCAGAGCACAGGCTCCAGACACGCAGGCTCAGCAGCCATGGCTCATGGGCTCAGCTGCTCCGCGGCACGTAGGATCTTCCTGGACCAGGAGCACGAACCCGTGTCCCCTGCATCGGCAAGCGGACCCTCAACCACTGCACCACCAGGGAAGCCCATGACAGGCAGCTTTTAAAGTAGTACTACATCACCTTCTCTGCTTTCAGTAAGTGGAACTGACTACAGGTGAAGTGCGTGTGTAAGTAAATGTGCTACCTAAATCGTCTTAAGTAAAAGCACATTCATAATTGTCTATACAGGAAACAAGGCATGGAGTGTAACAGACAGGAGGAGATTTAAGAAAGTCTGCCAGGCCCACAGCCCATTTCTGGAAACCATCTTGTCTATAGCCTCTAGTTAAGCACAGTCCCATGGAGACCATATGATCTAGTTCAATCCTGGACAAAGCTAACAGAACTAGGCATGGACAACCATCTCAAGTGCAGCCTAGCAGCTACTGCAACAGTGAGGAGCTAACTGTACTGGGCTTTTTTTGGCCACGCCTCACGGCTTGTGGGATCTTAGTTCCCTGGGCCCCGGCAGTAAAAGCATGGAGTCCTAACCACTGGACTGCCAGAGAATTCCCCTGTACTGGGCTTTTTAGACTCACGTGAAAATGCTGCCATGAAGAAACTCAAGAGCTCTAGAAAGTGCCATGGCTTACAGACAAGAATATACTTATTATTTCTACTCTTCTCACCAATTACACTAACTAAATATTATGACTCCCACTTTGCAGATAAGCAAACTAGGGACCAGTAGATTCCTCTCCTCAAGGCCACACAATACTTTAATATCAAGATCCTTCATCTCCAAAGACCTCCATGGGAATATTCAAGCTTCCCTGCGTGGTTCTGAAAAAATAATTTCTTTCCTTTGGCTAGTTTTTCAAACCTTCCTTTCACCTCTGGAGACAAAGGTTCTCTAATTCATGTGTGAGGCAACTTCCATGACATAATTTCCACAGGAGTAACAGACCAATGGTGTTTCTCATCTCATCACATTCATACTCTCCTTCTTCTAAACCAATCACAATCAATTCCAATGACCCCTGCCCTATGCAAAAAATGGCAGCAGTACATGGTAGAGGTATGTCATAACATAAAATGGTGCTCAGTTTTTCTTTTTTATTATCTACACTGATGAAAGATCATTTTTCTACTGCTACAGAACAGAACTGTGATATATAATTCACAAATTATGTGACCAACAGAGTATTAATACATGTTCAAACATTACCAAAATGTTTTTCTTTGAAATGTTCACTCTAAGTACTATGTTAGATAACTAAATCTATAGACCATATCTACATAGTCAACTGACAAGATTTGCTTGGAAAACAGACCCACTGTGAGGAAATTTTGCATTTACTACACTGCCAGAAAGCATTCAATACCAAAGCTTCCTTCTGCTTTACACAAGGGAACATTTTAAATTATTTCAGCTATACATATCATAACTGCATATACTCACCTGCATTAAAATTATTCTTAGGAAATCCTTCGTTTGGTCTTTATTTAAAAGTTAGGCAAACAGAGAAATTTTGAAATGTGGATTATTATATGTGCAACTGAGTATTTTAAGGATTTAAAAATTAGACCACAGTTTCTAATATGTGTGGCTTTTGGTTCAAACCAACTATACAACAATATACAAAGTGGGGGAGCTTCTGCTGTATGAAATTTTGACAAGGTCAGTAGGTAAATGTTCATGTGAACTGCATACCTGTGTGCCATCTCTGTTCAACAGCAATGCTTTAACATTATCCGTGTGCCCTTTAAGCTTCATTAGTTTTGCACATGTTCTTGGATCCCATACTCTTAAAACCTGCGAATTTTAACAAAGTATCATACAAATGATCAAATTTAAATAATAGATGACTTTTATAAATGAAATGACAACTAGTAAATTCTGAGAGGGAAGTACTACTTCTGCCAATAGACAATGCCGAAGGCTCCCAACTTTTTTAAGTAGGAGGAAGTCTTTTTAATGTCAAAAAAAGCACAGGCTTCCCCCACTCCACCCTCCGCCTCTTTTACCACACACGACAGTAATTATACAGTTATACTCTTATTTGTTCAAATAAAACCTTATTTTAGTAGACACCAGGCAAATCCGCTGTCTATATATTCTGTAATTACACAGATCAAATTATTTCGGTTTCTTTACTTTCTAGTGTTAAAATATACCCTTTAAGTTTCCCCTTACCTTCTCAGTGGACCCTGATACAATGATTGTTCCCAGTTGATTCATTGCCAGGCTATAAATGGAATCTTTGTTCCCACTTAAAGAAGAAGCTAGTAAGGATAAATGGAGCTATATGTTAAAATTATCAGCTGTTTAATAACTAGTTAGCACAAATTGCAAGTTTAATTATTCGATTTAGAAAATCTTATCTTTATGAGTACTCTAAGGAAAAGAAATCCCTATAATGGAAATAATTCTAAATCATAATATTGTTAACAAAATTTACATCTCTTCTGGACGTAAGCATACACAATTCCTTAATAAATATTTGCTAAATTGAATTGCACTGCCATTTAAGAAACTATCTGCATAAGTAATGTATTTTCAAAGATGCACATGTGCCAATAAAAATGAAAACTATGGCTAAACTCACTATTTACAAGAAAACACAAATCAAAACAAAAATACAATGTTCACCTACCAAATAGATAAAAAACAAGGCAATACTTAATTATCAAAAAATACAGTTAAAATGGCACCCTCATACATTACTTGTGGAATGATAATTTGGTACAACTCTTCTAGAAGGAAATTAGACAATGTGTAGCAAGAATCATATTCATGCCCTTTGAGTCAGAACTCAATACCACTGAAGTATGTATATAAAATTGTCTATACAGTATGATTCCAACTGTACAACAAAGAATAAATTTAAACAAACACAATGAGATGCTGTGAGTAAAGGAGTAAATACATGTAAAGTATTTAGAAAAGTAACTGCCTGTATTAAATGCTGAATAAATGTTAGCTATTATTATTACCTCCATAATTATAAAAAACTTATTTGATATCCTCTCTAAACAATTCTAAGCAAGACATATCTGTTGCAGAATCTATAACCACTAAGCCTCGTCTCTGACCTTGGGACAATCCTGCTTTTTTTGCTTCATTCCTTCTTGTTAGTGTCTCTTTCAGGCAGGCCTTACATCTAGAGAGAGCTAAATGATGTATTATGACAGCCCCCAGCGGGGACCAGCTGCTGAATCCCTGAGATTGTGTACAGGTGAAAAATCACAGAAAACAAGGGCAGAACAGTGTTTAGACCTTCACATATTTCCTGAGAAAAAGGGCAAAATAATATTTAAGAAATTATAAACACCAGTCTCCCAACCTACTCTTCTTGGCACACACTAGATTATATTAGAACTGTTAGTTATATCAACATGAGTATTCCACAGTCATGACAAATTGGACCTGTTATGTAGGAATCTAGATAGTTCAGGCCCCTATTCTGAACACAGACCTTCTAGGCCAGGCTTAGCCGTAAATGTGCTCTCAAGAATCCCTACTGACACCTGGCCTAGAGAACTATTATTGGTTGGGCCAAGTGTGAGCTGAGTTTCAAGTCTAGACCTGTCTGGATCTGACTGGGTAATTGAGATCTCTTAGTTGATGAGGCATCCATGCTACTAACCTGCTGTGAATCTCTCTGAATTGCCTCTAGATCCTAGGTTAGCCTTCCTGAACTCTTCTGTTCAGGAAGAGTTGGCTGGATTCTTTAGGGCTGCTCTGAAAGGGTCCCACAATATTGGCACTAAAACCCTTTCTTTCCTTTGGGTATTTTCCAAGTTGGCCATTAACTCAAAGGCTCTTAGTATATAGTAACACTTTTAAAAGTCAAAAACTGCCTTCTTTTTGCCAGGTAATCACCACCTCCATCAATAATATCTGCCTAGAGTGTGGCTTTGGGCCAGGCACAGCTGGGATATACAAAGTAATAAGACAGGCACTTCTGCCCTGTGGAAGCTTACACTTCAGCTAGGGAGCTAACACATGCACATGTACAAAAATAACCAGGTTACACCTGGAGAAGTTACCATTTTTAGATTGCAGTGAGAAACTAGTTCCTTGTTGTTTAATCATACTCTTGGGGGCTAGAATGCTGTAGGTAGAACCACTCTCCTGATGCAAACTTATCAAACTTGTTTTATAAACCATTCTTTATTTATGTCAATGTGGATCACTTTCAAAGAAATTTTTTTCAAACACCTTACTTGTGACAGTGTTATTTGAGGCAGTCAATGCTGTTAGAGTATTCACATCCCAAAGGAATATTTGTCGGTCCAACCCAGCCGATGCTACCAGTTCTTTATCCTTGGCATATGCTAAGGCTTTTACATAATCCTGCAACAAAATACACATACTCTGATCTACTCTGTAGATCAATAAGCAAATGAGCCACATGAAGTACTGAGATCTCAGTATTACACTAAAGACATTGAAAATTGTGTTAGTTGTTTTACCTTATGTGTCCTTAATGTTGACATGCAAAATCCCTTATGTGCATTCCATACTTTTACTGTTGTATCAGAAGAAGCAGATATTACTAGAAGAGGCAAAGAATTAAACCCCTTAGTAATGTGACTTAACACCACTTTAAAGAATTAACGTAAAACAATGTAACACTGTCTCAAACTTTCACACATACATACAAAATATTCATACATAAACATTTGAATATTTATGTATATTGAATATTTATAATATTCCTAACATTAATTCAAACATCTTAATATTCATAAACACATACACATATACATATATATCTGAAAGTTCTTTCTAGAACCTACTGTATTTTGTCTCAAATATTTTTTTAGATAGGCAAGACAAACTTTTTTTAATGTTTCAGTTGAAGGCACAACTAATTTGATTATGCAAAGTTTCTCTAACACAGATTGCAAAACCAAGAAATGGATCTTACCATAATGAAAACAAAAAGAGATATTAATAAGGTTAAAAGAAGAATACATGTTGTATGAGTCTATTTATATACAATGACAATGCAGGCAAACTAATCAATAGTGCTTGTAAGACATGAGAGCAGTTACCTTGGGACAAGGGGTAGTGACTGAAAGGGTGGCATAAGGGGGCTTCTCGTAATCTGTTTCTTGATATGCATGTTCACCTTGTAAAATTTTAATGAGCTGTACTCTCAAGGTGTGTGCGCTTTTCTGTATGTATGTTATACTTCAATAAAAAGGCTTACATAAAAAAAAAGAAAAATATATCAAATTGAATTAAAATCTTCCAGCGGCCCCAAAATTCAAAGAAATACTTACATGTTTTCCCATTACAACAGAGTACAATGTCATTTACCCAATCGGTATGGTGTTCCATAGATGCTATATATGGATCTTGCTGAAATTAAAAGAAAAATCATAAAAATGTCTTTAGTCTACATTAGAGGATAAAATATATCACAAATTATAGATATGCTTATATTCTTCAATTAATGTGACACACTGCTCTAAGGTCTTAAAATTGACAACTGAATTCAGAGTAGAATTTCATCAAACAACTGATGCTTCCATATGACAGATATAAACAGAAGTTTTGTTTCAGGACAGTTTTATTACTGATGAAAGTCTAGGTTTCCAGGAAAAATGCTTAATTTTTATGCCCTGAGTTAGTGAAGGCAACAAGATCTGGGCTAGGCACTGTGTGTGACACGAATGCAATAGGAAGGGGTTCACTAGAAAGGACAGGACACGAACAAATCTGCAAGCTGGGGGGAAGGCTCAAAGCAGACAGCAGGGACAGAAAGGAAGCTGATGAGAGTGGTGAGAAGCGTAGCCAGACTGCAGAGGGGGACGCACGCTTCTGCTCTTAGCTTCCTGCTGCTGTTTTTACCTGTGAACTAACATTTTGTCACAGTATCTACAGTCCTTCAGAGAAGAAATGGAAGCCAAGGGCTAATTCAGTAACTCAAGATTTTTCTATTCCTCTCACTTGGTTTAATCACCAGAAGAGGACTTTTAAAGAAGAGTATTTGGTTATATCCTACACCTAAGACAGGCAAGTTCAAGAGGATTCATGGGCAAAAAGAATAGCTCTCTACAAGTCTAGTTGAGAAATGATGCTATTCAATCTTGTCATAAAAATGAGGACCAGAAAGAGATGTGAGGGCAGGACAGGCAGCTTTCTAATTCTTCCAGGCTAGTTCTTGTGTTTTCCTTAATTTGTTTGAAATACTGTAAATTTCCAATTCAAATATAAGTTCCAAAAAGCACTTCAGAGCCATAGTTTTCTTACTTTCCATGTTTTTAACATTGGGCCACCACTGTTTCCACTGGTTAAAGAATTCAAAGCCCGCTGGACCAAAGTTCATTTAAAGAAACTATCCAGGAACCGTGCAAAGTAGTGGTTCCTTTTCATATGGAGCATCAGACTTGTAGAGCTTGCTAAAAGACAAAGACTTTTAAAAGGACAAGGTCTAACATCAGGGTTTCAGGGTTAGATTGGGTTCTAACTCTCTGTCATGAACTAGCTACTTAACCATGGGTTACAGTCTCTGAGTCCGTTTTCCCACCTATGAAAATGGATCTTAATATCTGCCTTGAAGGATTATTAAAACCATATTGGATACGAAAGTGCTAAGTGTCTGGTACATAGCTAGGAGTTCAAGAAATGCTCCTTCTTCTTCCCTGAATCTTTCTTTCTATGTCATTCATAATACAGGCATTCAAACAAAATACAAAAAGAGCTCCTTTCCATTTGACTGGGGATCTACCCTCACATATCATTAAGTCCTGCTCCTGCTTTCATAGTTTTACACCAACTTTATACTATATAATAAGGCCCTATGGGTTTTGTGGGCACCCTAATCACTTTTAAATGAAGAGATCAAATACTTGTTCAAGGTTAACTATAAATGTAAAAGCATATTCAATCTTTTTTTAGTAACACTGAAAAGGGATGCAAGAAAGCTTTTGGGGAACATATTTAAAACAGAAAAATAAATTGTTGCAAAGAAGCTCCCTACCAGACAAATCTCTTTGTTCCTTTGCAGCAAAGGGCTCTTATCACAAACCTAGTTTATAGAGTCCCGGCCTTAGCTAAAACACTTCTGAAACTCCCCTGGGGTGTTTTTCTCAGCAGCTTACTGAATTCTCGTTGCAGTGTCTTTATTTATAGAGTGTACCAAATAACTCAGTGCTCAAAGAGATTAAATCTGAAACTGTGAAAGGCACCATATTAGACAGACCAAAACTTATTGAATATAGATTTAAAATATAAACTCAATCCCTGACTTACCTTGTGCTGATTGACACTCCATATTCTTATGATGGAGTCTCGACCTGCCGTGAAAAGTCTGTTTAGTGCTGGGTCCAGCTGCAGGGCATTGACCCCATTTCGGTTGTACTTCTCCACTTCATCTCGAATAACATAGGAAACCTGACAAATATGTCAAGATTGGCTGTTTATGAAGCTACAAAACATGTGATAATAAAATGTAGCCTTCTAGTGGCCAATCTGAAATTCAAAATCCCATGTTTTCTAATATAAAACTTATTTCCCAATCCGATAAAAACTTAATTTTACTCTATAGAGACTGAAGGGCTGAGGAGAGAAGAGTGACATTAATAATAGCCTAGACCAAGATAAGCAAGTTTGAGGCTAAACCACTGCAAATATCTCCTAACTGGACTTTCTCTCCTACCCTTGTTTGTCTTTAATCCATTTTCCACAAAGCAGCTGGATGAATCTTTAAAACATGAATAGAAATATCTTTTAAAAATGTAAATAGGAATATCGCTCCCTGTTCAAAAACTCCTCTGGCTGCTTACTCCACTAGACTCAGGATTGGATCTGGACTCCTCAAGCGCCTCTCCTGCCCCTCATTCTTGCTCACTGCTCCCACTCCTTACACACACTGTGCCTCCAGATGGGCACATGTGCTGGTCCCCTCTGTCTAGAAGCTCTTCCTCCCACTCTGTCTGGCTAAGCTCTTCCTCCCACTCTGTCTGGCTACCTCCTACTGCAGTCTTCAGATTTCTGTTGAAATGATGCTTCCTCAAAAAGACCTTCTCTGACCTGCTAAGCAAAATGAGGTTTTGCTCTCCAATAACACACTAAACTTTTCTTTCAGAGAACTTTTCCCTACTCTGTTATGGTTGATAACCTCTGTCTGCTCCATGAGAAAACTCAAGACAATCAACCAAAAGCAATTACGATTAAGAAAAAACTCAACAAGCTGGCTGGCAGCCAAAAGGAAAACTTTTCTATTCTAATGAAATAACCAGTTAAGATATAATGGGGGGAAAGGGGACCCTATTTACAATAGCAACAAAAATAAATATCTAGAAATTCATTTTGCAAAGAAGATACATAATCAACAGGACAAGGTACATAAAAGAAAACCTGAATAAAGGAGACATACCATATTAGTACAGGAAGTACTACAGGAAGTAGTACAGGAAGGTAGTACAGGAAGATTCAAAATAGACAATTTTTTCCTAACTTTGTGATTTTAACCCAACTGTGGTCAGAGTCTCATTGGATCTCTTTCTAGAAGTTGACAAAATATATACCAATAGTACAATGTTTTGAGGGGACTACCCAGTCACTTTTTTAAATGAAAGAATACTCTTTAAAGATCTTAAAAGGTATTATAAAGCTACCAGAATCACAAAGGAGGACCACAATAGGAATATATAAAAGGATCAATGAAATAAAACAAAATTCAGAAACATATTTTCCCATTATACATTTTTTATTTTGATATAAACAGATTTTGAAACAATGAGGGCATGATAAATTATTTAATAAATTATCTAGGAACATCTAGTGATTCTACTGCAAAAAATATCCTCTCTCCAAATCTTAAACCAAAATGAATTTTCATATGGACTAAAGATTGAAATTTAATAACCTAATCATGAAAATACTTGCAAGTATTTACATAGTCTCTACATAGAGAAGGCTCTGGTAACGTGACAAGAAAGACCACCATCTTTGCAAAAGAAAAGGGCAACGCTGATCTGACAAAACACAAGCCAAAACTTTCTATACATACACAAATGTTCACAGCAGCATTATTCACAATAGCCAAAAAATGGAAACAACTCAAATGTCCATCAACTGAAAAATCCACAGACAGATTAATGGTTTCCAGGGGCCTGGGGAAGAGAATGAGGAATGACTACTGTGGTGTACAGGATTTCTTTTTGGGGGTGATGTTCTGGAATTAGGTGGTCAATGCACTTTGCAAATATATTAAGAATCACTGAGTTGTATACTTTAAAAAGGTAAATTTATGTGAATTTTATCTCATTAAAGCTGTTATTTAAAACAAAGCAAACTTCTGAATGTCAAAAAAATAACATGAGCAAGGTTACAAGGCAAACACCTAACCGGGGAAAAAATGAATACAAAAGACAAAAGTTTACTCTTGACAACATACAAAGATTCCTTAGATAACAATAGAAAAAGTCAACCTCTCCAACAGAAAGAGGTAGAGATCACGAAGAGGAAAATTTTTTTAAAAGAAAAGAAAATGGCCAACAAACACATAAATAATAAAAGATGTGAAAAGGGCCAGGGTTGTATACACAAAGACAAGGATGTTGTTTTAACCCGGCCTTTCAGTGCAAGTAACTGTAACTGAAATCTACTCAAACAAGCGTAAATATTTTTAAAAATGGAGAATTTAAGATGAGAATTTAACAAGGATATCTAACAGAGCTCAAGGGCAGGAAATTCAATCATGACTCATAAGAGACATTTTAAAAATAAAATCATGGCACTTCTCTACCTAAGCTTTTCACTGCATTTAAAGTCAAGTCCAAATTCCTCATATGCTTTGGTTCTACCCTGCAAACTCACACTCATCTCAAACTAAGTTCCCCTATGCTCTTTGACGACAGTCGCACTAAACTCCTTCCTGTTCCTCAAACACATCAAGTTCTTTCCCATCCTAGGGCCTTCAGATTTACTTTTCCCTGTGCCAAGAAGATTCCTCACCTCTCCAATCCCCACAAGAATACTATTCTCCCAGCTTTCACCTTGGCTGACTCACCCTCACCCTCACCCTCCAGGTCTTAGCAGAAAAGTAATCTCCTCTAAAAGGGCTTCCCTGATCTTCCCCTATCACCTCCCCTACTCCATTTCTTCTACAGTTCTTACCACGCTGCATATTTATCTTTTTTGCTATATCTTCTCCGTTAGAATAAAAGCTGCAAGAGGGCAAGGAACTTGTTTGCCTTGTTCCTCCTACCACAGTATCCTTAATATAGTATCTGGCATACAAAAGACATCTCATAAATATTTTTTGCATGAATCAGATACTGAAAAACGATCAGGAAACAAGCTGGCTTCAATGTTAGTTTCAGTCTCTCTTAATGCCTCTTCCTCTGGGGCTTCAAGGCTCCTTATCAGCTTTTCTCAGTACATTTCCTATTTAACGAAGATGAGGTAGCGTATATGAATCTTGATTTTCAAATTTCTGGGAGATGGTGGGAAAGGGTCAGAGAATAACAACATGATTGTCAGTCCTCATTCCAGGTGGCAAGGAATTCTCAGCAAAACAAGTTTAGACCAACCTCTTTAAGGGCATCTATTACAGATGTGAGATTAAAAACAGCAAATAGGGCTTCCCTGGTGGCGCAGTGGTTGAGAGTCCGCCTGCCAATGCAGGGGACACGGGTTTGTGCCCCAGTCCGGGAAGATCCCACATGCTGCGGAGCGGCTGGGTCCATGAGCCCTGGCTGCTGAGCCTGCGCGTCCGGAGCCTATGCTCCGCAACGGGAGAGGCCACAACAGTGAGAGGCCTGCATACCGCAAAAAAAACCAAAAACCAAAAAACAAAAACAACCCCCCAAAACATGAAATAACTAGAAGTATCCTACCTAGTTGGGTAAATTTTGGCACACACATCTATAAAAGAGAATACAATTTAATCATTAAAAATGTTGGTGTAACTCTAGACTGATTAATATGGGAAGAAACCCAGGGTATATTTAAGTGAAGTATGCATGGTCTAACACAGTAGTGTATAATAATCATTACTGTAAAAATGTTGCATAATATTAAATATACATATATTTAAAAATAAACACACAAGTTGTATAAAACTACCAGTAGTTATTCCCGAGTGATGGAATTATGGTGACTGTCACTCACTCATGCCTTTTTAATACAGTATGAATGTTTTATAATAGGCATATATTACTTAGTTTTTTGAATGTATAATTTAATTCTTATCCAACTAATTCTTGCCTGTATTCAGAAAATCAAATAGTACTGAAAGACAATAATGAAAAACCATCTCCCTACTGTCTGGTTAAGACTCCCCATACCCAGTTTTAATCCTTAGGGGTAATTAATTTCAACTCTTGGTTGTTTCTATTAGATAGCTACTGCATTTCTCAAAATATTGTGCTTATCCTTATCCATTTTAGACATCGCCTATTTACTCAAGCTATGGTAGGCTAGGATGTAGCTCTGAAACTTCCCTCAGTAATTCTTCCCTCTACTCTTCTGATATCGATAGATCTATCACTGTTTTTGGTTGATTAAATAATCAGTGCTACACTGTTGGACTGTAATTGCTATCTACTGACTAGCTAAGTACTATATTATGAATACATTTCCTTCCTCAGAGAGCTCTTCATTTTCCCTAGAGTTCCTTCTTTCCTTCAATGGCTCCCTCTACTTTAACTTCGATTTTCTTGAATTACTGCAGCATATTAGATAGTCCAGCAAGAACCCACCTCCAACCCCCACTTTCCCACAAGGCTTCCCCCTCAGAATCTCCCACATTCTCACTCTAATCTGGGCTGGCTGCCTTCTCGGTCTGCTGGCACAGTTGTCACCTTCGGTGCTTCCCTTTACTGCTTTTCTGGGTTAGAGGCATTGTTTCCTGAATTCCAATGTCTCTTTTCCTTGCTCACTTCCCAGTATGGCAGAAGTACATCCCCAGTACCTTAAGAAACTAACATAGAAGAAGGTACATGGGAGGTGACTTAGCCCTTGCATGTCTGAAAAGGTCATTACCTTTACACTTGATTTGGCAGGATAAAGAAGTCCATGTAGAAAAAAACTCAGCTTTTGAAAGCACTACTCTAACTTCCTCTAGCATCCAGTGCTGCCACTGAATTCAATGCCAATTCTGTTTCACTCAACTTTAAGGTGATCCCATTTTCATTCTCTCCCGCACCACCACCTATACAGCCCAAGATTTTAGGATCTTCTCTTTTTACTTGGTGGGGTATTTTTGGGGGGGGGGTTCTTTATCATGATAATTTTTGGTCATTTTATCATTAATTTTGCTGTGCACTTTGAAAGCCCTTTCAATCTAGAAACTTTCAGCTCTGGGAAATCTTACATCAATTCATTAATAACCATCTCTGTTTTCTTTGCTCCTTCTTAAACTCTCATCAGTCAGATGTTGGAACTTTCAAACTGATCCTTCATCTTTTATGCATTCTATACTATCTATCTCTGTCTTTTTGCTTACTTTTGTAAGACTTCCTTTACTATTTCAGAACTCTGCTATTAATTTTTTTTGTAAATTTTAGTATGATGGACAAAATAGGAACAACAACTTCAATAAGAAAATGGCTAGGTCATTTATGGTCCATCCATTCTATGTAGTCATTAAAGAATAAATTACATACAATGATATATTCTAAGACATATCACATTAAAAATTTGTTAAAGAAAAAAAAAATTGGCTGTAGACAGGAGAAAAATAGGATTCAAGTCTTTCAACAAATACTGATTAAGCATCCACCAGTTGCCAGGCTCTATTCTAAATGCTGAGGATACAGTAGTGAGCACAGAAGCCCTCCTGGAGCTTTCATTCTAGTGGGGGAAAGACAGTAAGTGAAGTTTTTTTTCTCAAGATACAGGCAAGCTTTGCAGGCAGAAGAGATGGAAGTAAAAGAAAAAGAAGAGTAGAAGGTGCTGGACACAGAAGCAATAAATGAGTGAACAAAGTCCTGGAAAAACTTCATTTAGGCAAAATCAAGAGTACAGGCAAAGGCAGAGAAGATGAGGACTCATTTCTGCCTTGATTTGCCTAAAAAAAAGCGGGGGGTGGGCGGGAAGGAAGAGAAAGTACTACAAGGACTCTGCAAGGGATGGGAAGCCAGAAGCCAGACCTTCAGTAGGAAGTATGCATTTGGAAGAGACAGTTAAAGGGACTCTGACAGGGAGAAAAATGACAGGGTATTCCCCCAGAAGCAATATCCAGTTAGGTTACGCTAGGAAAGCCTGCTCCCAAGCTCATTCAGGTTGGTGGCTGAATTCCGCTCCCTGAAGTTGTAGGCCCGGGGGCCCTGTTTCCTTGCTGGCTTTCAGCCAGGGATTCATCCTTGCTCCTGGAGGCTGCCTGCAATCTTCATGCTTTCTATGTGCCTTCTCCTGCAACAGAAGGGCCGCCCTCATGTCTCACATTTTTCTAACTTGGTCCTCCAGCGGAGAAAGTTCTCTGCTTTTTAAGGGCTCACATGATTAGATTGGGCCCACTGGGATAATCCAGGATAATCCTCCTATTTCAAGGTCTGTAACATTAATTACAGCTGCAAAATCCTTTTTATCATGTAACCATAACATATGCATAAATTCCAGGGATTAGGGCATAGACATTTGGCAGTGGTGGGGGGCGGGCATTCTGCCTACCACAGTAACAATTTTTTGTATGAAAACAAATATGGATATATTACAGAATGAGTACAAAATCACAATAGTTTTAAGAAAAGAAAGGAGACTTAAAAGCATTTCAGGCTCACAAAGAGGACACTCTGGGCTATTCCCCCAGGCTTCCCCGAGGTGTGCATTAATTCATTTCCACTTGGATGTCTAATAGACATCTTAATCACGGCATGTCCCGATCGGAGCTCCTGACAGTCCTCTCCAAATGAGCTTTTCCTGTCTTACTCATTGATGACGTTAATGGCAACTCCATTCTTCCAGTTGCTCAGGCCCAAAACCTTAGTGCCAGCCTTACTTCAACTTCTCTCATCTCACATCCTGTCAGCAAGTTTTGTCATCCAGAATTCAACCAATTTTTTTTAAATTTGTAAGAGCAAAGAATGTTGTAAAAAGTTAAAAAATATAAAGGTTCATTATTTTAAAGTAAAAGATATTCTGTTTCCCACCTTACCAATAATCACATAATGTAATACTCCAGAGATAATCACTGTTGATATCCTTCCAGACTTTGAAAATGCCTTATTTCCTTTGTGGAAATGGGACCATGCTATGTTGATTTCCTATTTTGACTTCTGGACACCTTTCCTTTTTAATAATATACATCTAGCTTACCTTTTAATTGCAAACTAATCTACTATATGAATGTACCTAACTTATCTGCCAATTGACTACTGATAAACATTTAGATTTTTGTTTTTCACAACGACAGCATTCCCATGATAAACACCCTTGCATAACGAAAGAAAGATATATGCATACATACTTTTTTTTTTTTTTTTTTTTTGTGGTATGCTGGCCTCTTACTGTTGTGGCCTCTCCCGTTGCAGAGCACAGGCTCCTGACGCGCAGGCTCAGCGGCCATGGCTCACGGGCCCAGCCGCTCCGTGGCATGTGGGATCTTCCCGGACCTAGGCACGAACCCGTCTCCCCTGCATCGGCAGGCAGACTCTCAACCACTGTGCCACCAGGGAAGCCCTGCATATGTACTTTTGTAAAACAATTTTTTAGACAAGGAATTGCTGGGTCAAAGGAAATATGTATTTAAAAACCTGACAAACAGGAAGACACGAAACAGTGAATATTATGACTCCATTTAGAGTAAAAAAATCACCTAAGTCAGGTACACACACGAAGAAGTACAGAACATTAGTTTTCAACCAGCAACAACTCTGCCCTCCAGGGGACATTTGAAAATGTCTAGAGTCAATTTTCGTTGTCACAACTGGGAAGGTGCCAGTGTCTAGTGGGAAGGCAGGATGATGGAAAACAACAGTCCTCTCACAATTAAGAATTAACCAGCCCAAGATGTCAATAGGGCTCTCAGTGAAAAACCCTTAGCTAGGATTATATCTCACAGTCTTCAAAGCAGTTTTCTTTGAAGAGTGGAAGACAATTATCATTTACACTTTTGTTTGTGGGGTATTTTTTTGCCATGAACATGCACTAGTTTAAAAATCACTTCCATAAACGAACGTTCTCCCTTGTGTTGAGATAAAATCAATCTCTGTGGCTTCTCATACTGGTTCTACACCTTAAAGACAAATTCTGAAAGCAGCTAACAAGACTAATTGAATCTTCTCTTCAGCAGACTGATCTTAGATGGTTCTTCTGAATGCTCTTCCTAGGAAATAGCTTCAAGTCACTTCACCAATCTGATTGCTATACCTATTAAGAACAAGGTGCTAAGTGCTGATCCCCAAACTCTAGTTTTGTACTCTGATCAGTGAAGAGTGAAATGATCACCTTCCTCATTCTGCATACAATGGCTCATATTCAGCTTATTAAAACACTCAGTTTTCCCACACATGCTGCAGCTAATTTACATTTTCCCCACCCAGTACTTTTATATTGCCTTTTAAGTCTAAATGCAAGAAACTAAGACACTTGATTAACTCTCCTTACTACCCTAAGGAATGTACCTACCACTCTAGTGTCTAGAATATAATCAAGTTACAATTTTGAGTTACATTTTAGTCAGGAACAGACATTCTCACCACCTGACTTGGGTTACTTAAATCCCATCACTGATGCACTTAAAAATCACCAACAAGGTATGCTATTTTAGATTCTTATTAATGCCACTCAATTCAACAAACATCTAAGTGAGTGCCTAGGACACTGTAGTGATCAATGAGATCAATAAAACAAAGAAGTGAACTGGCCAGAAAACTTTATGACCTACAGCCATTTCCTCAATGAAGGAACCCCTTGTCCGGACTACCTATTAAACACTGACCGATTTCAACCTGTAGAACTATATATAATGCTGTGTTTTATAAAGAAAGCTTGGGTGTTAATTATCCCTGTACTCTCTCAATTCTTTGCACATTTTGGGGCCTAAACTAAGTGCTCAGTAAATGTTTAATAAGTGCACCATACTGTCACCACTACATACAACATACCTGCAGGTAAACACCTGTAATAGGGCTTTTACTCCTCAGATCGTTGAAAATAATAGAAAGCAATAACGCTTAAACGTACCCAAAACAAAACTGGATTCACGAAGGCATAAAGCACACACGGGCGGGTTAGGTAACTCTTTACCCTTGAATAATACATTAGAGAAACAGAAAGAAAGATTCAAGGATGCACTCTGAAGAAGAAATGGTGAAGACGAAATTAAATTCCAAAACAATGAAAATTATAATTCCCCCACTAACACCAGCATACTCCCACGTCATTTCCACCTTGGGGGTGGGGGGGAAGCTCCCGCACAAAAGGAGGCAGGGGGATCCCACATGCAGACCCCTGCTCAAAAACCCTGCAGGGCTCCGCAGCCCAGCCGCAGCCCCGCCACGCCCCTGCACGGGCCCACTCACTCCGCTGCCCGCCCCGCGGGGAAGCTCTCGCAGGCCTCCGCTCCGACGCCGCTGGGCACAGCGCTTGGGAGACAGGCAAGGCAAGGGAGGCAGATGGGCGGGGAACGAGCCCAGCCGACCACGCAAGCCCAAGCCTACGAAACAGTGGACGACCGGCAACCCCAGGCTCCCAACCGCGCGCCCAAGGGTCCCGGGACGGGGCCCCGGCGGGTCCAGTCAGCCGCCCCCCCGACCCTTCCTCAAGCCGTTAGAGCCGCAGCCCCACCCCTAGCCGCTGGCCGCGCCCCGTCCCGCTCGCCCCAAGCCGCTACCCCGGCCGACCGCGGCCCGAGGTATCTGCTCGCTGGAGGTGGGCCCGGGGATGCCTGCCACGCCCGGGAGGTCGAGGAACCAGGGTCCCCTACCTGTACTTTCCTCCGCCCTGCCGTGTTCTGCCGGTGATGGGCCGCCATCTTGCATGTTGACAGTCCTACGTCATTTCCGGAAGTGGCTTGCACCGGGCGGATGTCCCGCCTCTTCCCTTTTGGCCGAGGCATGGTGGAGCTTTCCTCAGGGACTTTTTGTCGCTGCGGCCGGTGACCCTGTGGTGTGGCAGAAGCACTTAAAAACCGTTGCGTGCATATAATGCTGGCGGAGGGAGAGCCACTTTGTGACCCAAGGGAGCAATCTGTATCCAGCTCTGTATGGGCCTGGACCCTGGCTTGCGCTGTTCTCCTCTGAGGCCCAAGTAGGATTAAGAAAAGCGCTGAAAGAATTAATGTTGGAGATGGGCGCCTTGGGACTCCACCTCTACTCCCTCAAACATTCGTGGGCAGCCAAGGGAACCGGCATATTTGCCATGAAGTACCTAAAAAAGGCGGAGGATTATAGACTGTCCTGGAAGGAGGAGAAATAGAAAGGTTTGCAAAGGAGGTGGCCTCATCTTAAGGAGGCGCGCAGTGTTCGTTTAAATAAGAGATGGGGAATTCCCTGGCGGTCCTGATTAGGACTCAGTGGCCAAAAAAAAACTGATGTTGTAATAAGGCAAAAAATACTAGTTAAAATTGTTTACAGCTGGACTTACCTGGTGATCCAGTGGTTAAGACTTTGAGCTTCCGCTGCAGGGGGCATGGTTTTGATCCCCTGTCGGGGGTGGGGGGAAATAAGATCCCGCATGACCCACGGCAAAAAAAAAAAAAATGTTGACAGAGACAACTAAATTCCAAATCCTGAAGGAGTTGGGACTCACTCTAGTATCTGGTTTAAATCATCTCTTATAGTGGGACAATTAGACCTTTCTGGATGAAGGTTTGACCTGAGGAAATTTTCCTGACACTGATTATAAGTCTTGATGGTCCAAGGCTAATTATTTGGCCAGTTGGTCAAGGACATGGAAAGAGCATGATTGGAGAACTGGTGACAAAGAAGCCTAGGGAAGGGTTATGGTGATGGACTTCGCAGAATGAATCTTAAGAATCATGTGGATGAAATGAACAGCTTTGGGCTTCCCTGGTGGCGCAGTGCTTGAGAGTCCGCCTGCCGATGCAGGAGACGCGGGTTCGTGCCCCGTTTCGGGAGGATCCCACATGCCGCGGAGCGGCTGGGCCCGTGAGCCATGGCCGCTGAGCCTGCGCGTCCGGAGCCTGTGCTCCGCAAATGGGAGAGGCCACAACAGTGAGAGGCCCGCATAACGCAAGAAAAAAAAAAAAAAAAATGAAATGAACAGCTTTGTGGATTAAACTCAGCCTCCTTTTCCAGGCTCAGTGATTGCGCAGTGGACTCATGAATGAAATGGTGATGATAGCAAGGTTGGAGCTGTGCATGGGATCACCAAGCCACTGCTGAGCATTCAGGTTGCTAGCAGCAGTGAGCAGTCCTGAGTTGGTGATATGCCTCATGCTCCAGGAGGACCAGCCAACCACTTGGGGGCAAGCGGATTCCATTGGCCCTTCCAGTCATCGAGAAAGTGGTAGTTATTTGTCCTCTCTGAAATACACTAAGTTTAAATTTGCTTTCCTTGATTGCTGTGCTCTGTCAGCACCACCATCTGGGGACTTCCTGAATGCTTTATGCACTGTCATTGTGTCTGACACCACATTGCTTCTGATCAAGAAATTCACTCTGTAATGAAAGAAGCAATGCAATGGGCTGTTGCCCATAGAGTTCATTGGTCTAATTGTATAGTCTATCACCAAGAAGCACCTGGTCTTACTGAAGTCTTAGTTATGGTGCTTTCTGGAAAATAACCCTTTTTGATGCTGTTTTATAGGATGCAGTATATGCTTTGAACTAGTGTGCAATATTTGGCACTCTTTCTTCCTGTTCCTGTTATCTACTGCTGTATAACCACCCCAAAACGTAGTCGTTTAAAGCAACTTCAACATTTACTTTGCCTACAAATCTGTAATTTATGTAGGGCTCAGTGGGGACAGCTTATCTCTGTTCCACTTTCCACTTGATGCCATTGGGGCAGCTAAAAAGTTGGCAGCTGGAATCATCTAAAGGCCCACTCCTTTACGTGTCTGGTGACTGATGCTGAATCTGTGGGCAGAACACCTACTCATGGCCTTTCCACAATGCTGTTTGGCTCCTCACAACATAGTAGCTGGGTTCCAAGGGAAAGCATGCCAGGAGAGAGAAATCCAGGTGGGAACTGTAATGCCTTTTCTAAACTAACAGAAGTCCTGCAGTGTCATTTCAACCACATTCAATTCATAGAACTTAGATATAGGGCTGCTTATATCTAAGGAGACTCCTTTTTTTAAAATGGGAGAAATGTCAAAGAATTTGTGGATATGTTTTAAAACCACTACATTTCCAAAGGTAAAATTAGTGGATTTAGGAACAAAGGGATATTATACCTAATGTCCCTCAATTGCAATTTTTTAAACTGCCATTCTCTGAGATTCTGGACTTTGCTGGTTTAGAGGTTTGTTACCAAAGAAAGGAATTCCTCCAACAAGGCTGAACGATGGTTCTACTGATTTGGAGCTGGGACTGCCACCTCAACATTTTGCATGTCTTGTGTCACTAAATAGGAAAGAGAAGAAGAGCAAGGTTATGGTTTTGGTGGAAGTAATTAACCCTGATCATGAAGCAGAAATAGGTTTGCTGATATAGCTTTAAACAAATAGGTCCATCAAACACTCAGATCCTTTTGAAATGAAGGTATTGGTTGAAGGTAAAGGGACAACAGAATAGCTGGTGGAAAAAGGAAGTCATAAAGGGAAGTGAAATTCTCATGATCAGGGGAAGAAATGAGAACAGTCATGTTTCCTTTCCTTTCTGGATGTATCATGTATACTTTTAAGTGTTTTAACTTTTATTTTCTTTCTTTACCCTTTACTTCACTATTACATGTGGGGTGTGCTATTGTTGGTAAATTCATTATTTAGTAAGTTGCAGAGGAAAAGATAGCAACTAGAGGTTGTAGACTTAGAAATGGAGGATGGATGTGGTAATTGATGAAGCATTGGGTTGACTCTTTTGGAGGGTGACAGAGTGAGTGCATCTTTGACTGTGTAAAGAATAGTTGCAGTATTTTAAGTGACAACTTTTTTTTGAAGTATAAGCATTGAAAGCAGTGGTTATATTGGTGTTGGGCAGCCAAAGGGATGACTTTACATTTGATATATTTGTGGCTTTATTTTCTGCTATCCATCATTTGAGTTCTCGTTCTGTGTTTGGGGAATTCCCCACTATGTGTCTTGGTGGTGGTGAGCACTACTTACAGAAAGTGATAAAGACAGTTACTCAGTTTTTCTAGCCTTCTTATAGCAAGAGTCTATGCATGTGACCTCAGCTTAATTAATCAGATGACATCTTGACTGCAACTTGGTGAGAAACTCTGAGGCAGGACTGTTCAGCTAAACTGCTCCCAAATTCCTGCCACTGCAGAAACTGTGTGAGATAATAAATGTTTGTTGTTGTGGGATAATTTGTTATGCAGCAATAGATAACTAATGCACCCTCCCTTCTCCATGAGGAGGGGAAATGTCACAGCACTTTACAAAGATAGTAACTTTACAAAGATACAACTTTACAAAGATAGTCTCATCATCAGCTTCTTCAATCTCCATTTAATTCTTTGTCTTTTCTTGTGTAACTGTCAGGAGGCTTATCCTGGCAGAATTCCTTCATCAGTCTCTTAGAATTTCCTCCATAGAAAGATTGGTACCTTTATTCAAAATGTAAGAAGGCTTGACACCTACTATATTTTTCTCAGTTTTTGAGACCTATGTTTAAAGTCCTAGGCAACATGAAAACTTTAACATCCTGAAAAAAAAATCTACATACGTATTAAATAAAAATACAATCGATTTAAAAAGTAAATAAGAGTTCTAGAAGGCTTCTACTTCCAAATAAACCAGACTGGTTCTTGTTAAATCTTACTCTGGAGGGACCCTTCCCTCTGTCAGTTACCTGTCAATTAACTTCTTACATCTTCAGTTTTTTAAATCTGTAAAATGGAATCACAACAGTACCTATTTCATATGGTTCTTATGAAATAACCTTACCACAGTACCTGGTAGGTAGGAAATATTCAATATACTTTAGTTATTATTTTTAATCATCATCTTGCTCAGGAAACATTGCCAAAATGTTATAATAACATTACCAAAATGTTGTAATTTCCCAGGATAGATTTTCTCCTGTTTTATATAATGTAGGCTCTATCACTTTATGAAGTTTTCAAACCAGCTTGAAATTTATCTTTTGTTCTTGCCTGCTTTCTTGTTTTCAACAGCCTGGAAAAAGATCCATGAAATGATAAGGCCTTTTAACAGATTTGTCCACATGTTTAAATACATGTTTTCTGGCTCCATGACCAAGCCATTTACTGAAGGAAGTGAAGGTGACCAGGTATGTCTTTGAACCAAACCCCAGACTTACCATCATCGGGGGGAGACATGAATGTTTTCTGTTTTAATTGTTTAAGAGGAATTAATATGTTTTGAAAATTTGTTCAAAAGCACACAATCATGCAGCGCCTTGGTTTGCAGCTACTACTGTCTGCTAGTGCTTAATGCATTAATTTGGATATTTTAAAGATGAATTTTAAAAAGAATAAAATTTGAAGCCTCATGCAAGTAATGTGGAAGTGCTAAATAAACTTTGTAAAGCAAGCCTGTCATGATATCAACCAACTTCATGGAGAAATTGAGAAGCTGTATTGTTTCCTTATAATTCTTTTTTTTTTTTTTTGCGGTACACGGGCCTCTCACTGTTGTGGCCTCTCCCGTTGCGGAGCACAGGCTCCGGACACGCAGGCTCAGCGGCCATGGCTCAAGGGCCCAGCCGCTCCGCGGCATGTGGGATCTTCCCAGACCGGGGCACGAACCCGTGTCCCCTGCATCGGCAGGCGGACTCTCAACCACTGCGCCACCAGGGAAGCCCCTTATAATTCTTTAATGATTCTCTAAAACAATGCTTCCTTAAAGAAATAGGGTGTTATGATATATAATAGACTACAAGATCATAATTAAATAAACATGCATAAGTGAAGCAATATTATATAAGTAAACATAGAGACTCCGAATGCTTAAGATGTTTATGTCAAAAGTTGTATGCTAGTTTATGTCTTGTCAGCAAATCCTCAGGTTTAGAAGTCTTAGAAGGCTTTACTGAGTGACTCCTTATTCAACGTTAACTTATTTCTGAACACACTGGGAAAAAAGTATCCTTTAGTTCTTTTTACTTCTTTTTTTTTTTTTACATCTTTATTGGAGTATAATTGCTTTACAATGGTGTGTTAGTTTCTGCTTTATAACAAAGTGAATCAGTTATACATGTACATATGTTCCCATATCTCTTCTCTCTTGCGTCTCCCTCCCTCCCACCCTCCCTATCCCACCCCTCCAGGTGGTCACAAAGCACCGAGCTGATCTCCCTGTGCTATGCGGCTGCTTCCCACTAGCTATCTACCTTACGTTTGGTAGTGTATATATGTCCATGTCTCTCTCTAGCTTTGTTACAGCTTACCCTTCCCCCTCCCCATATCCTCAAGTCCATTCTCTACTAGGTCTGTGTCTTTATTCCTGTCTTACCCCTAGGTTCTTACATGCCAATATTAGAAAGAGAAAACAGTTTCTTCCGTTCCAAAAATGTTTTGACCTTGTCTAGCTTTCCCACTGGAGGGCAGTAGAGAACCATCCAAGCCATCCCTGATTTTGAACCTCACTGGCTCTAATGTGTGACAAGTCAGACTTTAAAATCCTTGGTACTTATTTCCTACTGATAAAATGTCATAATCAAAGTACATTTTTAGAAAGCCTATTCACTCCCATAAAATAACATAATTGATTGCGGGAATAAAAGAAAATAAAGCAAAATGAATGCATTTATAAGTATTTACTAAGTGGACAAAAAGAATTAAACCTACATCACAAATGTACTTTACAAATTTATCTATTTATTTATTTATTTATTATTTTTGGCTGCGTCTCGTCTTTGTTGCGGCATGCGGGATCTTTTGTTGCGCTGCGGGGGCTCTTCGTTGCAGTGTGTGGGCTTAGTTCCCCTGTGGCATATGGAATCTTAGTTCCGAGACCAGGGATCGAATCCGCGTCCCCTGCATGGGAAGGCAGATTCTTTGCCACTGGACCACCAGGGAAGTCCCACAAATGTACTTTTTTGTGGTGGAATTTTTGTACAGGAGCTGAACTGCCTGAGGCTTCCTAAAATACTAGTCCAAAAAAGTACAGTGTATGTGAATCTTACTCTGAAACTTTGACATAGAAGTATATCATATTAGCTTATTGAAATTATTTATAATTCTGAGCTCCCAGACAGCCAAAATGATGGAAAAGTCATCCTCAGTTATTGTTAAGACATCTCTGACTACCTCGATCCACCGTTAGGTCACTGACGAATGACCAGGAGTCATACGGGGAGGCACCAACAATCCTCAGGCCGCAGTGGTTAGGGCTGAGGTGCCCAGTGTCCTTTGAAAGTGGCCAGGCCTCTGTTCTTTTCCTCCACTGGGACTGGGGTTTTTTGTTATAGCTGGAAATCCTAGTGCCTAGGGCCCCACCCTTCTAAGATATGCAGCCATCATTGACCAGGGTCTGTCACCAACTGGGATGCTTTCAGCAGTGGTCACAGGTCTTTACTCTTTGTACAGCCTCTCTTCCTGCTTTCACTGACCTCTCTGCCCTACAAAGAGTATGGATTTTTTCCCCTGCATACCCTTTCCCACCTCGATTTGCAGCTTAAGCTCTTCAGTGAGCTTGGGCTTTCATTAAAGGCAAGACAAGAGGTAGTCTTTAAGCTTCAGGACCGCTATTACAAACCACTCCTGAGATCAGCAAGTACTGTGGACTGGCAACCATCAGCAGAAGGTAGGGGAAGGAGGGAAAACTGCTGCAAAAACAAAGTACCCTCTAATATCTCAACAAATTATCTTCCACAGAAGCTAGAACCCAAGACAATTATTTTCCTGGTAATCTCCCTATAGAAACCACAGGTATTCTTTATGCCTCCAAACACCTTTAAACTGCATTCAAAATTAGGGTTGTGAGTCTGGAAATCTTTCTTTGCTAATTTGTTGTACATGAATGCCTGCAGAAGCTTTTGAATGCTAAATGCTGTGGGAGGGGTAGTTTCCATGGTAACTCTTCAGCGAGTCTTTTTCTTGCACTTCAATTAGATCTTCATTGCTGAGCAGTTGTGAATGAGAAGGTAACAGCTCAGTCACATCTGGAGGGCTGGAGAGTTGCAGCCTTTCTAGATGCAGCTATGTTCTCAGTCCACTGAGTTGTACTACGCTTGTCTTGCCCCATCTCTTCATGGTACCCCAGCACCACAATGGGAAAATATATTTGCAACACACATGACAAAGGGCCAATTTCCTTAATATACCAAGAGAGCATACAAGTTAATATGAAAGATACCAAAACACAATGGAAAAAAATGAACAAAGGACATAAATAGGCAGCTTACAGAAAAAGAAAATTAATGGCTTACATTGTATGAAAATGTGTTTAATCTCATTCATAATGAAGGAAATACATATTTAAATACGATTCCATTTTTCACCTACCAGATTGGAAAAGATCTAAAAATCTGATAATATTCTGTGTTCAGAGAATGTGGAAAACCCATCATTTTAGAGACTCTTCGTGGGAGGGTAAATTGGTATAATCTCCTTGGAGGGTGATTGAGCAGTTTCTCTTCTAGAAATTCATCCTACAAGTGCAATTACATTTAACTTAAAAATACAGTAAAAGAATATTTATTGATGCATTGTGTTTTTTTTTAATGTGGTTTTTCTTTTTTTTTTTTTTAACATCTTTATTGGGGTATAATTGCTTTACAATGGTGTGTTAGTTTCTGCTTTATAACAAAGTGAATCAGTTATACACACACATATGTTCCCATATCTCTTCTCTCTTGTGTCTCCCTCCCTCCCACCCTCCCTATTCCACCCCTCCAGGTGGTCACAAAGCACCGAGCTGATCTCCCTGTGCTATGCGGCTGCTTCCCACTAGCTATCTACCTTACGTTTCATAGTGTATATATGTCCATGCCTCTCTCTCGCTTTGTCACAGCTCACCCTTCCCCCTCCCCATATCCTCAAGTCCGTTCTCCAGTAGGTCTGTGTCTTTATTCCTGTCTTACCCCTAGGTTCTTCATGACATTTTTTTTTCTTAAATTCCATATATATGTGTTAGCATACGGTATTTGTCTTTCTCTTTCTGACTTACTTCACTCTGT
>NW_006796074.1:359154-392557 GCF_000442215.2 Lipotes vexillifer | reverse complement strand
AAGATCCTCTCCTACACTTTCTCCTAGAAGCTTCATAACTTGGGCTTTCAAATTTAAATTTATGATCCATCTCAAATTAATTTTTTCGTGTGGTGTAAGGTAGGGGTCAACGGTTTTTTATTTTCATGTGGCTATCCAGTTATTTTGGTACCATTTATTGAAAACATTTTACTTTATCCATTGAATTGTGTTGGTGACTTTTACAATTATTTCATACTCACACATCTACATACACATACAAATATCTACATACACATACATTTACATACACATGTACATTTCATATACATTTATCTACACACACATATATACGCACTTATATACACATTTCTGGAGTCACTTGTTTGTTTTGTGGATCTATTTGTCTATTCTTTTGCCAATACCTCACTATCTTAATTACTGTAACTTGTCAGTACATCTTGAAATAAGGCAGAATAAACCCTCCAACTTTATTCTCTTTTTAAGAATATATTGGCTATTTATTCCTGGTCTCTTAAAATTTACATATAAAATTTAGAACCACCTTGCCAGTTTCTACCAAAACACCTGCTGAGATTTTGATTGGAATAGCATTAGATCCATAGATAAATTTGGGGAGAATTGACTGCTTAGAAATATGAATTCTTCCCAACCACGATCTCTATTTATTTAGACCTTCTGTAATCTCTCTCAGCAATGTTTGGTAGTTGTAAATATACAAATACCACACATCTTTTGTTAAGCTTAATGCTCTTATTGTAAAGGATATTTTAATTTCATTTTCCAGTCATTTGTTGTAAGTTCATAGATGTGTTTTGCCTTATGTATTGAGGTGCTCCTATGTTGGGTGCATAAATATTTACAATTGTTATATCTTCTTCTTGGATCGATCCCTTAATCATTATGTAGTGTCCTTCTTTGTCTCTTCTGATAGTCCTTATTTTAAAGTCTATTTTGTCTGATATGAGAATTGCTACTCCAGCTTTCTTTTGGTTTCCATTTGCATGGAATATCTTTTTCCATCCCCTTACTTTCAGTCTGTATGTGTCTCTAGGTCTGAAGTGGGTCTCTTGTAGACAGCAATATATATGGGTCTTGTTTTGTATCCATTCAGCCAATCTGTGTCTTTTGGTGGTAGCATTTAATCCATTTACATTTAAGGTAATTATCGATATGTATGTTCCTATTCCCATTTTCTAAATTGTTTTCGGTTTGTTATTATAGGTCTTTCCCTTCTCTTGTGTTTCTTGCCTAGAGAAGTTCCTTTAGCATTTGTTGTAAAGCTGGTTTGGTGGTGCTGAACTCTCAGCTTTTGCTTGTCTGTAAAGGTTTTAATTTTTCCATCAAATCTGAATGAGATCTTTGCTGGGTAGAGTAATCTTGGTTGCAGGTTTTTCTCCTTCATCACTTTCAGTATGTCCTGCCACTCCCTTCTGGCTTGCAGAGTTTCTGCTGAGAGATCAGCTGTTAATGGGGATTCCCTTTTTTGTTTTTTGTTTTTTTTCCCTTGCTGCTTTTAATATGCTTTCTTTGTATTTAATTTTTTTTTTTTTTTTGCAATACGTGGACCTCTCACTGTCGTGGCCTCTCCCCTTGCTGGACGCGCAAGCTCAACGGCCATGGCTCCACGGCATGTGGGATCCTCCCGGACCGGGGCACAAACCCGTATCCCCTGCATTGGCAGGCGGACTCCCAACCACTGCGCCACCAGGGAGGCCCTTTGTATTTAATTTTTAACAGTTTGATTAATATGTGTCTTGGAGTATTTCTCCTTGGATTTATCTTGTGTGGGACTCTCTGTGCTTCCTGGACTTGATTAACTATTTCCTTTCCCATATTAGGGAAGTTTTCAACTATAATCTCTTCAAATATTTTCTCAGTCCCTTTCTTTTTCTCTTCTTTTTCTGGAACCGCTATAATTCGAATGTTGGTCCATTTAATGTTGTCCCAGAGGTCTCTGAGACTGTCCTCAGTTCTTTTCATTCTTTTTTCTTTATTCTGCTCTGCAGTAGTTATTTCCACTATTTTATCTTCCAGGTCACTTATCTGTTCTTCTGCCTCAGTTATTCTGCTATTGATCCCATCTCGAGTATTTTTCATTTCATTTATTGTGTTGTTCATCGTTGTTTCTTTCATCTTTAGTTCTTCTAGGTCCTTGTTAAATGTTTCTTGTATTTTGTCTATTCTATTTCCAAGATTTTGGATCATCTTTACTATGATTATTCTGAATTCTTTTTCAGGTAGACTGCCTATTTCCTCTTCATTTGTTAGGTCTAGTGGGTTTTTATCTTGCTCCTTCCTCTGCTGTGTGTTTTTCTGTCTTCTCATTTTGCTTATCTTACTGTGTATGGGGTCTCCTTTTTGCAGGCTGCAGGTTCGTAGTTCCCGTTGTTTTTGGTGTCTGTCCCCTGTGGCTAAGGTTGGTTCAGTGGGTTGTGTAGGCTTCCTGGTGGAGGGGACTAGTGCCTGTGTTCTGGTGGATGAGGCTGGATCTTGTCTCTCTGGTGGGCAGGTCCACGTCTGGTGGTGTGTTTTGGGGTGTCTGTGGACTTATTATGATTTTAGGCAGCATCTCTGCTAATGGGTGGGGCTGTGTTCCTGTTTTGCTAGTTGTTTGGCATAGGGTGTCCAGCACTGTAGCTTGCTGGTCATTGAGTGAAGCTGGGTGCTGGCGTTGAGATGGAGATCTCTGGGAGATTTTCGCCATTTGTTATCATGTGGAGCTGGGAGGTCTCTTGTTGTCCGGTGTCCTGAAGTTGGCTCTCCCACCTCAGAGGGACGGCACTGACTCCTGGCTGCAGCACCAAGAGCCCTTCATCCACATGGCTCAGGATAAAAGGGAGAAAAAGTAGAGAGAAAGAATTAGTAGAAGTAGGAAGAAAGAAAGGGAGGAAGGAAAGAAGGAAGGAAGAAAAAAGAAGAAAAGAAGGCTAGAAGGAAAGAAAGGAGGGAGGGAGGGAGGGAGGGACAGTGGGAGGAAGGAAGGAAGGAGGGAAGGAAGGAAAAACAAAAGAAAGGAAGAAGGTAAAGTAAAATAAAATAAAGTAAAATATAATAAAGTTGTTAAATTAAAAAATAATTATTAAGAAAAAAATTTTAAAAAAAACGGACGGATAGAACCTTAGGACAAATGGTGGAAGCAAAGTTATAGAGACAAAATCTCATACAGAAGCATACACATACACACTCACAAAAAGAGGAAAAGGGGAAAAAAAATCATAAATCTCGCTCTCAAAGTCCACCTCCTCAATTTGGGATGATTCGTTGTCTATTCATGTATTCCACAGATGCAGGGTACATCAAGTTGATTGTGGAGCTTTAATCCGCTGCTTCTGAGGCTGCTGGGAGAGATTTCCCTTTCTCTTCTTTGTTCTCACAGCTCCCAGAGGCTCAGCTTTAGATTTGGCCCCGCCTCTGTGTGTACGTCCCCGGAGGGCGTCTGTTTTTCCGCTCAGACAGGACGGGGTTAAAGGAGCCGCTGTTTTGGGGGCTCTGGCTCACTCAGGCCAGGGGGAGGGAGGGGCGCAGAGTGTGGGGCGAGCCTGCGGCGGCAGAGGCTGGCATGACGGCTGCACCAGCCTGAGGCTCGCCGTGCGTTCTCTCAGGTAAATTGTCCTTGGATCCCGGGAACCTGGCAGTGGCGGGCTGCACAGTCTCCCCGGAAGGGAGGTGTGGATAGTGACCTGTGCTCGCACACAGGCTTCTTGGTGGCGGCAGCAGCAGCCTTAGCGTCTCCTGCCCGTCTCTGGGGTTTGTGCTTTTAGCTGCGGCTCGCGCCCGTCTTTGGAGCTCCTTTAAGCAGCGCTCTTAATCCCCTCTCCTCGCGCACCAGGAAACAGAGGGAAAAAAAGTCTCTTGCCTCTTTGGCAGCTCCAGACCTTTTCCCGGACTCCCTCCTGTGTAGCCATGGTGTACTAACCCCTTCAGGCTGTGTTCACGCTGCCAACCCAGTCCTCACCTTTTCCCGGACTCCCTCCTGTGTAGCCATGGTGTACTAACCCCTTCAGGCTGTGTTCACGCTGCCAACCCCAGTCCTCTCCCTGCGCTCCGACCAAAGCCCGAGCCTCAGCTCGCAGCCCCGCCCGCCCCGGCGGGTGAGCAGACAAGCCTCTCAGGCTGGTGAGTACCGGTCGACACCGATCCTCTGTGTGGGAATCTCCCTGCTTTGCCCTCCGCACCCCTGTTGCTGCGCTGTCCTCCACGGCTCTGAAGCTCCCCCACTCCGCCACCCGCAGTCTCCGCCCGCGAAGGGGCTTCCTAGTGTGTGGAAACCTTTCCTCCTTCACAGCTCCCTCTCACGGGTGCAGGTCCCGTCCCTATTCTTTTGTCTCTCTTTTTTCTTTTTTTCTCCCAGGTACGTGTGGAGTTTCTTGCCTTTTGGGAGGTCTGAGGTCTTCTGCCAGCGTTCAGTAGGTGTTCTGTAGGAGTTGTTCCACGTGTAGATGTATTTCTGGTGTATCTGTGGGGAGGAAGGTGATCTCCGCGTCTTACTCTTCCGCCATCTTCCCCTCGTCCTCTGATGCATTGTTGAAGCAAATGACTGGGACAGATTAAATGAGTTGATACATCCAGACAGTTATTCACACTGGACAATGAGAGACAGAAGTAAAGTTGAGTTTTCCTTAAATCCCAGAGTTGTATGTTCAGCCTATTTGTGAAACGCTGTTAAAGGATACTTCTTAAAAAAAAAAAAAAAAAAGTAAAATCATGACTCTCATGCAGATATAAAATGAACAAGTGTTAAAGATTTCATTTTGCTCACAGTGAAGGACTGTTGTTAAAGCTAAGTTTGTGTGCCCAGAGCACAGTGAGGCCAAACAAACCAAAACGTCGGATTTTGGAACAGAGAAAGGTTTATTGCAAGGGCCAAGCAAGGAGAATGGGCTGCTTGTGCTCAAAAGACCCAAACTCCCCATTGGCTTTCAGGCAAGGGTTTTAAAAGATATTGTTAGGGGATAGGGTCGTGGGATGCCTGATCAGTTCCTGAACCTTCTTATTGGTTGGTGGTGAGGTAACAGGGTGATGTTTTAGGAATCTCAGCCTTCTGGTTCCAATCAGTCTGGGGTCTAGTGCTTGTGGTCAGCATGTAGTCACCATCCTCCACCTGGGTGAGGGTCTCAGTTTCTGCAGAACAACTCAAAGATATGGATCAGATTATTATCTATATTCCTTCAGGAGGAACCAGGAGTCCTGTGACTCTCTTTTCTTAATCATTAACTGCTTGAGCCAGCTTTCTGGAATGTGGGGAAGGCCTGTGAGACTGAAGCCTTTTCCCCACAATCAAGAAACAGGTACATGGAAAGACTTTTATACTGAGGAGGGCTAGGTAGGTGTCATAATTGGCTCAAAGGAGAAGTCAAGAAGCACAGATTCATGTGCAATAAAGGAAGGTTGAAATGGATGTGCAAATGAGGGCCAAACTGGTTTACTACCAGTGGGGGAGGTTGTCCCTGCACTTGACAGAATTGATTTACATGTCTATAGATAGGAGTTATTCTGCCTTGTTATCAGTTATCTATAATTTACAGAGTTGTAAAATAGCTCTCATAGAAACAGAATCAGCAATGCTGCAGGGTTGACCACAGTGTATAGTTTTCCATTTTCTGTACAAGATTAAAGTGATAAATGCAAGAAATCTAACAGAATGTAAAATCCTTTGGTCCCAATTGTGTATATGTGTGTGTGTGTGTGTATGACATTCAAGTATATGTACCTGAATATGGCATTGGTGGTATAGTGGTGAGCATAGCTGCCTTCCAAGTATGTGTACATATGTTCATATATGTGTTCACATACACATCGACTATTTCTTAATGGAGACAGAGGAAATTGATAATTGTGTCTGACACTCGGCAGAGGGACTGAAAGTTGGGAATCTGAGTTGAAAGAGAAATCTATTTTTCAGTATACCTTTTTATACTGCTTGATTTTTTTTCTTTACTTTTGCCATGAACATTTTTTTCATGGCAAGGAAAAGGAAATCTTTCATAAACCTTAATGTGACAAACAATAAAGCAATGAATTATAGAAATGAAGCATTGCAGAAAATACAAGGGGGAATGGATAGAAATGCAATAGCCATGGAAAGGGAACCTTTAACAGACCTCTTTCAGGTCTTGGCAATTGAGCAGACTAAAAATAAGTAAAGATATAAAAAGCAGTTTTCAACATGGGCTGCCTATTAAGAACAATTAGGGAGCTTCCTTAGAAAAGCTTTTTTATTTCAAACATATGCAAGCGTGGACAGACTAATCTAATGAACCCATGTGACCCACACCACCCAGCTTTGACAGTTACCAATTCATGGCCAACTTTCCCCACCCACTTTTTCCCCTTCTATATGATACTGAAGCAAATCCCAAAAATCATATCATTTAACCTACACACATTTCCTCCAATGAGTATCTCTAAAATATAATGAATCTTTCTAAAAAATATAATGATAATACCATTATCACTTTTTTAAAAAATTAAAAATTCATAGGTACAATATCATTATCCCACCTAAAAAATAGCAGTAATTCCTTAACTTCATCAAAGATTCAGTATTAAAATTCCCAATTGTTTTATAAAGGTCATTTTTACAAATAGTTTTGTTTGAATTAGGATTTGAATAAGGTCCACACGTTCTGATTAGTTGATGTGTCTCTCAATTCTTTTATTGTAATCTATACATTACCCGGGGAGCTTCTAGAAAATATTGTAGTCCAGACTTCATCCTGACAATGTTGAATTTTACCTGAGCCATGTGCTCCTGGAAAACAGGGACAGTTAAAAAACACACACACACACACACACACACACACACACACACACACACACACACGTGTGCGTGCACACACACAGCCTTTTTTGTGTTCTGGAAAAGACTGCAAAGAACCATCCTCTTCCATATGACTTAGGTAAGACTTACGTGTGCCCCCTTGTTTACCTATGACAAGACTAGACACAGACCCTCTAAGTTCCCATTCTTGGCCTCATAAATGATTAACTGAACTGCTTGTCCCCATTGACCAATCAGAACAAAATGCTTGTTAAACTTCGGTTAAGATTCTTTCCTCCAAGGTCCCTAAGCTTTAACCCACGCTCAATCTGAGCCAGCACACAGTCCTCCTTGTGAGCAAAAAAAGAATGAGGAGTGTAACTCACCATCCGGTTCTACAAAGGTTAAGTCACAACCCACTGCAGTCACCCACTGACAGTGCACAATGGGCCTTGAGGGGAATTCAGGATGAAAAAACAAAATGAGGCACTCTGTTCTTTGAATCGATGGGCCCCTAGATAGCTAAGATGCATATCTCAGAAAGTATTCCAGTGACCCCAGTTTCTTGCATCTTCCTGTACATGGAAATGCATTAAAATCATTAACTTGATTTTGTTTGCGATTAACTTTAATCTTTTTTTTTTAGCATTAATCTTTTGCCAAGATGTATGCTTGAGTTGTGTATATGTCTTAGTCAAAAAATTCATAAAAATACTGTCTCCTCTCCTACCTCTTTGGAGCAGTTTACTCAGAGCTACTGAATGGCTGGCTCCCAGGCTATAGTCCTCAGTAAGACCCTGAAAAAAACTTAAACTCACAACTCTCATGTTGTGCATTTTTGTTTAAGTCAACATCCTTAACAACCTCTCCTGAGAAAAGGCTGGCCTCAGGGTAAAACATTCTCTGATCTACTCCCATCAGGTCACTGTTGGGGCCCAGGGCAGACCACCCCAAAATACACCACAATGGCATATTGATTATTTTTGAATTAAAGTTACTTACGAAATGGCCCATGCAAAAGGGACACTTTGAGCTTTCTCTCTGTCCACTGAAAACAGGAAATAAATATCCCTATGAAAGTTCCCCCTCCCTGTTGAAAGGTAATTCTCATCACCAGAGATAGGGAATTCAGGACTGAGAAGCCTATATAAGAAAACTTTGTTACTTCTTTACTAATTTACTACCCAAACCCAAACTATGCTTAAATTCCTTACTCATTAAGCACCCAAAGCCTAAGTTTCTTTGTTCTGTCAATTCCTCACAAATTTATTGTTTCTTTGTTTAAAAAATTTAAAAATTGCCTGCTTTGGCCACTTCTTAGGTCCCATTTCTATGAAACCTTGGTGTGCACAAATTAAAATTGGTCTCTTTTTTTTTCCTGTTAGTCTTTGTGTCAACTTTATTATTAGTCCAGACACAGGAACTCAAGAGGGTAGAGGGGGAAATTCCCTCTCCCCAACATCACTCTTTTACCCCACTCCTCCACACCTGGTTCTTTCTAGTCTTATTTACTCCTCTGTATAAAAGAAAAACTTTTTACCTAACCTTTGAGGTCTTATGGTCATAGCCTCTCCCTATTGCAATAGCTCTACTGCCCTTAGTGCAAAGGTCCCTTCTGCCCCCCTTTGCAATAATCCTTTTGAATAAAATCTCTCCTTACTAAATCTGGATTTGGTGTTTTATTTGCCAATCTCCAGAAATATATTTTTCTCCAGTTGATTATAATATGAAATGAGATTTAAGAAGCACTCCTTAGAGAATGTGAACAATACAATTACTAGGATAATTTAATACATATGTATCTGTGTTAGTGTTCCTCCAAAAGGCAGATTCTGTGCAAGGTCTTGGTGCAGGTGGTTTATTTAGGAGGTCATCTCAGGAAGCACAAGAAAAAGCACAGGGACAGTGAGACAGAAGGAGGAAAACCCCATCCAGGATTCATAAGAGAGCAGGTTTCCCTGTAGGTAACTGAAGCTCACTTCCTCTGAGGATTCTCTGAGGAACATGTGAAATGCACCTTAGATTTGTTCTCTCCAGGGACGGAAAAGACAGGGTATTTATCCAATTTCTCCCATCCCTAACTGGTTAAGAATTATCTCTGAGGGTTTTAAGTCCCAAACCCTGCTGGGTACCTTCACGTAGAGAAGCAGCCGTGTATAGGTCCTTGAAGAGACTGTCAGCACACTGTCCCCTTCAGCTGCAGGCAAATTCAGAGCAGGCCAAGGGGTTATGGAGCTAGGATCAACAGCATGTGCTGCCATATTGAATTTTATGCCCACAGAGAACATCGTTCTTTAATTCTTGCAAGTGCCACTTGAACAGCAAAAGTTGACCACAAAGGACCTTCTATAAATTCCCGCAAATATAAATTAACTAAGATTTGTTGAATAATTACTATGTGCTAAAGGTTTTACATGAATTATTGTAATTTAATTCTCAGGACAACCATCTGAGATAGGTATTATTATTACCTCAATTTTACAAGTGAAGAAATTGAGCCTTAGATTAAATACTCTGCCCAAGGTCATATAGCCAGAAAAAGAGCAGGAATTTAAACTCCAGCCTTCTGACTCAAGAATGAAAGCTGTTAACTACTGTGGGATATGCTTCCCCACAGCCTTTAGTCATAATGTGGGAAACCATGTTAATAATAACAATGGTGTAAATGATCCAACAATAATACTCCAACCATTTGGGGATTTAAAACATTTTTCTACAGAGAAAATGAAAGCAATGATAAGAAAAATCCTATATGACAAAATTTACGAGTTATGGTTAAAGCTGTGATAAAAAGAATATTATAAATAAGAAAGAGTGATGTTACATGAATTAAACATTCTATTCAAAAGGTTAGAAAAAGAACAAATTAACCTTGGACAATGGAAGTAAGAAATTAATACAAATGATAACAGAGAGGACTTCCAATTCAGGCAAGAGTTCTCAGGACAGGCTTCCAAAGAGGAGAGAATTGCACTCAGAGAGAAACCCAGAGACCTGTGGGTTCTCCTCAAGTATTTGGGAGAATACTGATCAGGTGTGAGGAAATAGCTGAGGCCAGGGAAGCAAGTATCCAAAAGGATAAGAGGTAACAGTGCCCAGTGCTCTGGGCTATTAATGCTGGGGTTTATTGTTAAGGTTTTCAAAGTGGAGGTCAAGAAAAAAATACTAAAACTTCTGCTTGTATTATGCATTTATTAGGGTCCCAGAGTGGGGTATCTAGGGTTTCATGGGTTCACTCTTCATTGGCTAATTTCAAGCATAAGAATGGGAATTGGAATGCAGGAAGGGAGAAGTGCGGTCACTCAAGTGGTCAGTTATCTAGGTTACCCAGGGCTTTCTGAAAGAGGGAACTTCATTGGTGGTGATAGCCTAATTCCTTATCTGGTTGTTTTGCCAGTAGCTGTGTCAGACAACTGGTAATATGCTTATTCAAGATATATATCTTTTGAAATGGATGCCTCAACAATCAAAAGCCTAATGTCAGGCACTTACACTACCATTCTGTGTTAGGTACAAGCACGAAGTCGTTTCAGAGAGTTAAGGATGGGTAGAAGGATGGGAGTGAATGCTGAGTAGCATAGGGGTACTATGCTGATCCTGTGCTTATTTATGCCTCCCTCTGGTTGACTGGGATTCCCCTCTGCAACCCGCATTTTCCAGACTCTCATGTCAGCTGGCTTTTGGCTGGGTTCAGCACTACTAGGAATCCGAAGAAAAAAGAAAGGAGCCAAAGAATCTCTTCCTCTCTGCTCTGGGCATCATCTCTGGCAGGGGCTATGTCTCCTCCCTAGATCAGCTATGGCACATACAGACTTTTAAGTATGTGAAAGATTGTGTGTGTGCTAAGCCTTTGAAATTTGTCTCTGGACCACTATGTTTGCTATAGCTCCAGGAAAAGCATTAGGAAGACACTATTAATGATGCAGTCTATTAAATGTGGCTTTCTCTATGTGGTCGCATTATTGATGACTTTTCCTCATTTGGTTATTTTTTTAAAAGGAAAAAAAATTATGCTATCCCTCACCTCCATTAATGCTCTTTGATGAATAGTGCCAACTATCACCTGGTATTTATTTTCATGAGCCCCTAATTACAGCTAATCAAGCATTTACCTTGCATTTACAAGCTCTTGCTGCAGGTACATTTTTAGCCATCCTCAGTAAAGAAACATAATTGCAGTAGACCATAGAAATGAACATGAGAATAAGTAAGAGTCGAGTATCATCATTTATTACCTAGGCATACCTCCTTGTTTTCTAGCCACATAGAGATCAGGAAGAGAAAATAGCATCTAAAATAGAATTTATGGATCAGAGAAGTTGTTGGCAAGGAACCTAAATAAAAACACCATGGCATTTTCATGTAAAGAAACTGTATCCAGTACACTGATTTTACTCAACAAATTGAATTATATATTATTTAATTGGTAAATCTCAAAGCCCAAATCAAATTTTATTTTCTTTTCCAAAATGTTTTTATTTCTATTTCAAAGATAAAAGCGTTTCCTTGTCTATATCAGTCTGACCTGCCTTTGCCGTTCAGAATATTGGTGGAACATACAACAATTTTTAGACTTAATTATAATCTTAGTGACCATCAAGTGCAGCCCTCTGCACTTAACATGAAATTGAGACCAAGTTACTTGGTTAGGTAAGTGGAAAAGCCAGAACCACAAACGACCCTCTTGACTCTACTTTCACTGCTTCGCATAAATATCAGTGGTTCTTAAATGAACAGTGCTTTTTCTTCAAACTACAGGTACCCTTCCTCAGCATTCCCGCCCTTGTGATTCTCTTGTTTCCTTTCCCAGTTGAAAGCCAGCATTTTATAATATTCCATTTCTCAAATCAAAATGTAGAATCCCAAATTAACTATGATGGTGGTCTCTGATGTGTAAGATTAAGCTGCTATCTCTTATGAACAAATCAATCCCATTTTCCAGATTCTACTTTTTTTTACACAGAAAAATCGATATGCAAGGTATGGAAATAACTTGTCTATCTCCATGTCAATCTTAAACAAATTAGATCATATCTGTATGATAGGGGCTAAATAATAAGATAACTTGAAAGATCTTTTCTTAAGAAAATTTGTTTTTGTCTGTTCCTCTTGATTCGTTTGCTTCCTAAAGGTTTATGTTCACACCCAGACTCTGTGATGCGCTCCAGGGCACAGCTCCTGCTGTTAATGCTGGAGCTTATTGTTAGGGTTTTCAAAGTGGAGGTCAAGAAAAAGGTACTAAAATTTCTACTTGTATTATCTTTTTTCTATTTTCAGTTTTTACCTTCATCAAAACTATACATGATTAGCGTTCAAAGAGTCAAATAGCTCTACCAAAACAACAGGGTCCTACTGTATAGCACAGGGAACTATATTCAGTATCCTGTAATAAACCACAATGGAAAAGAATATGTAAAAGTATATATACATACATACATACATACATATATATATATATATATATAAATATAACTGAATCACTTTGCTGTACAGCAGAAATTAACACATTGTAAATAAATCAACTATACTTGAATGAGAACAAACAAAAAACCCTAAATTCAGGAGGCTGATATAATTTGGGCAATTTGACATGATCATGGTATTTATTCATTCATTTAATAAAGGTTTTTTAAAAAGATTTTGAATTTTATTTATTTTTTTATACAGCAGGTCCTTATTAGCATCAGTTTTATACACATCAGTGTATACATGTCAATCCTAATCTCCCAATTCATCACACCACCACCCCCACCCCCTGCCAGTTTCCCCGCTTGGTGTCCATATGTTTGTTCTCTACATCTGTGTCTCAATTTCTGCCCTGCAAACCAGTTCATCTGTACCATTTTTCTAGGTTCCACATATATGCATTAATATACAATATTTGTTTTTCTGACTTACTTCACTCTGTATGACAGTCTCTAGATCCATCCACATCTCTACAAATGACCCACTTTCGTTCCTTTTTATGGCTGAGTAATATTCCATTGTATATACATACCACATCTTCTTTATCCATTCGTCTGCCGGTGGGCATTTAGGTTGCTTCCATGACCTGGCTATTGTAAATAGTGCTGCAATGAACATTGGGGTGCATGTGTCTTTTTGAATTACGGTTTTCTCTGGGTATATGCCCAGTAGTGGGATTGCTGGATCATATGGTAATTCTATTTTTAGTTTTTTAAGGAACCTCCATACTGTTCTCTATAGTGGCTGTATCAATTTACATTCCTACCAACAGTGCAAGAGGGTTCCCTTTTCTCCACACCCTCTAGTGGCTGTATCAATTTACATTCCCACCAACAGTGCAAGAGGGTTCCCTTTTCTCCACACCCTCTCCAGCATTTGTTGTTTGTAGATTTTCTGATGATGCCCATTCTAACTGGTGTGAGGTGATACCTCATTGTAGTTTTGATTTGCATTTCTCTAATAATTAGTGATGTTGAGCAGCTTTTCATGTGCTTCTTGGCCATCTGTATGTCTTCTTTGGAGAAATGTCTGTTTAGGTCTTCTGCCCATTTTTGGATTGGGTTGTTTGTTTTTTTAATATTGAGATACTATTTATATATATATATATATATAAAATGAACTGTATATATATATATATATAGTATATATATATACATATATATGTATATGTTTATATGTATGTATATATACAGTATATATGTGTATATATATACATATATATGTATATATATATACACACATATATATGTATATATATACATATATATGTGTATATATATATATATATATAATGAACTGTTTATATATTTTGGAGATTAATCCTTTGTCTGTTGATTCATTTGCAAATATTTTCTTCCATTCTGAGGGTTGTCTTTTTGTCTTGTTTATGGTTTCCTTTGCTGTGCAAAAGCTTTGAAGTTTCATTAGGTCCCATTTGTTTATTTTTGTTTCCATTTCCATTACTCTAGGAGGTGGATCAAAAAAGATCTTGCTGTGATTTATGTCAAAGAGTGTTCTTCCTATGTTTTCCTCTAAGAGTTTTATAGTGTCCAGTCTTACATTTAGGTCTCTAATCCATTTTGAGTTCATTTTTCTGTATGGTGTTAGGGAGTGTTCTAATTTCATTCTTTCACGCGTAGCTGTCCAGTTTTCCCAGCACCACTTATTGAAGAGACTGTCTTTTCTCCATTGCATATCCTTGCCTCCTTTGTCATAGATTAGTTGACCATAGGTGCATGGGTTTATCTCTGGGCTTTCTATCTTGTTCCATTGATCTATATTTCTGTTTTCATGCCAGTACCATATTGTCTTGATTACTGTAGCTTTGTAGTATAGTCTGAAGTCAGGGAGTCTGATTCCTCCAGCTCTGTTTTTTCCCCTCAAGACTGCTTTGGCTATTCGGGGTCTTTTGTGTCTCCAAACAAATTTTAAGATTTTTTGTTCTAGTTCTGTGAAAAATGCTGTTGGTAATTTGATAGGGATTGCATTGAATCTGTAGATTGCTTTGGGTAGTAGAGTCATTTTCACAATGTTGATTCTTCCAATCCAAGAACATGGTATATCTCTCCATCTGTTTGTATCATCTTTAATTTCTTTCATCAGTGTCTTACAGTTTTCTGCATACAGGTCTTTTGTCTCCCTAGGAGAGTTTATTCCTAGGTATTTTATTCTTTTTGTTGCAGTGGTAAATGAGAGTGTTTCCTTAATTTCTCTTTCAGGTTTTTCATCATTAGTGTATAGGAATACAAGAGATTTCTGTGCATTATTTTTGTATCCTGTAACTTTACCAAATTCATTGATTAGCTCTAGTAGTTTTTTGGTGGCATCTTTAGGATTCTCTATGTATAGTATCATGTCATCTGCAAACAGTGATAGTTTTACTTCTTCTTTTCCAATTTGTATTCCTTTTCTTCTCTGATTGCTGTGGCTAGGACTTCCAAAACTATGTTGAATAATAGTGGTGAGAGTGGACATCCTTGTCTTATTCCTGATCTTAGAGGAAATGCTTTCAGTTTTTCACTATTGAGAATGATGTTTGCTGTGGGTTTGTTGTATATGGCCTTTATTATGTTGAGGTAGTTTCCCTCTGTGCCCACTTTCTGGAGAGTTTTTATCATAAATGGGTGTTGAATTTTGTCAACAGCTTTTTCTGAATCTATTGAGATGATCATATGGTTTTTATTCTTCAATTTGTTAATATGGTTTATCACATTGATTGATTTACGTATATAGAACAATCCTTGCATCCCTGGGATAAATCCCACTTGATTATGGTGTATGATCCTTTTAATGTGTTGTTAGGTTCTGTTTACTAGTATTTTGTTGAGGATTTTTGCATTATATTCATCAGCGATATTGGTCTGTAATTTTCTGTTTTTGTAGTCATCCTTGTCTGTGGCCTCATAGAATGAGTTTGGGAGTGTTCCTTCCTCTGCAATTTTTTGGAAGAGTTTGAGAAGGATGGGTGTTAGCTCTTCTCTAAATGTTTGATAGAATTCGCCTGTGAAGCCATCTGGTCCTGGACTTTTGTTTGCTAGAAGATTGTTAATCACAGTTTCAATTTCATTACTTGTGATTGGCCTGTTCATATTTTCTATTTCTTCCTGGTTCAGTCTTGGGAGGTTATTCCTTTCTAAGAATTTGTCCATTTCTTCCAGGTTGTCCATTTTATTGGCATAGAATTGCTTGTTGTAGTCTCTTGGGATGCTTTATATTTCTGTGGTGTCTGTTGTAACTTCTCCTTCTCCATTTCTAATTTTATTGATTTGATTCCTCTCCCTCTTTTTCTTGATGAGTCTGGCTAATGGTTTATCAATTTTGTTTATCTTCTCAAAGAACCAGCTTTTAGTTTTATTGATCCTTGCTATTGTTTTCTTTGTTTCTATTTCATTTATTTCTGCTCTGATCTTTATGATTCCTTTCCTTCTGCTAACTTTGGGTTTTGTTTGTTCTTCTTTCTCTATTTCCTTTAGGTGTAAGGTTAGATCGTTTAAAGGTGTAATGTTAGATTGTTTATTTGAGATTTTTCTTGTTTCTTGAGGTAGGCTTGTATAGCTATAAGCTTCCCTCTTAGAACTGGTTTTGCTGCAACCCATAGGTGTTGGATCATCGTGTCTTCATTGTCATTTTTCTCTAGGTATTTTTTGATTTCCTCTTTGATTTCTTCAGTTATCTCTTGGTTATTTAGTAACGTATTGTTTAGCCTCCATGTGTTTGTACTTTTTTATGTTTTTTTCCCTGTAATTGATTTCTAATTTCATGGCGTTGTGGTCAGAAAGGATGCTTGGTATGATATCAATTTTCTTAAATTTACCGAGGCTTGATTTGTGACCCAAGATGTGATCTATCCTGGAGAATGTTCCGTGCGTACTTGAGAAGAAAGTGTAATCTTCTGTTTCTGGATGGAATGTCCTATAAATGTCAATTAAATCTGTCTGGTCTATTGTGTCATTTAAAGCTTCTGTTTCCTTATTTATTTTCATTTTGGATGATCTGTCCATTGCTGTAAGTGAGATGTTAAAGTCCCCCACTATTATTGTGTCACTGTCAGTTTCCTCTTTTATAGCTGTTAGCAGTTTCCTTATGTATTGAGGTGCTCCTATGTTGGGTGCATATATATTTATAATTGTTATATCTTCTTCTTGGATTGATCCCTTGATCATTATGTAGTGTCCTTCCTTGTCTCTTGTAACAATCTTTATTTTAAAGTCTATTTTATCTGATATGAGTATTGCTACTCCAGCTTTCTTTTGATTTCCATTGGCATGGAATACCTTTTTCCATCCCCTCACTTTCAGTCTGTATGTGTCCCTAGGTCTGAAGTGGGTCTCTTGTAGAGAGCATATATATGGGTCTTGTTTTTGTATCCATTCAGCAAGCCTGTGTCTTTTGGTTGGAGCATTTAATCCATTCACGTTTAAGGTAATTATCGATATGTATGTTCCTATGACCATTTTCTTAATTGTTTTGGGTTTGTTTTTGTAGGTCCTTTTCTTCTCTTGTGTTTTCCACTTAGAGAAGTTCCTATAGCATTTGTTGTAGAGCTGGTTTGGTAGTGCTGAATTCTCTTAGCTTTTGCTTGTCTGTAAAGCTTTTGATTTCTCTGTCGAATCTGAATGAGATCCTTGCCAGGTAGAGTAATCTTGGTTGTAGGTTCTTCCCTTTCATCACTTTAAGTATATCATGCCACTCCCTTCTGGCTTGTAGAGTTTCTGCTGAGAAATCAGCTGTTAACCTTATGGGAGTTCCCTTGTATGTTATTTGTCATTTTTCCCTTGCTGCTTTCAATAGTTTTTCTTTGTCTTTAATTTTTGCCAATTTGATTACTATGTGTCTTGGCATTTTTCTCCTTGGGTTTATCCTGTACAGGATTCTCTGCACTTCATGGACTTGGGCGGCTATTTCCTTTCCCGTGTTAGGGAGGTTTTTGACTATAATCTCTTCAGATATTTTCTTGTGTCCTTTCTCTCTCTCTTCTCCTTCTGGGACCCCTATAATGCAAATGTTGTTGCATTCAATGTTGTCCCAGAGGTCTCTTAGGCTGTCTTCATTTCTTTTCATTTTTTTTTCTTTATTCTGTTCCACAGCAGTGAATTCCACCATTGTGTCTTCCAGGTCACATAGCCATTCTTCTGCCTCAGTTATTCTGCTATTGATTCCTTGTAGTGTAGTTTTCATTTCAGTTATTGTATTGTTCATCTCTGTTTGTTTGTTCTTTAATTCTTCTAGGTCTTTGTTAAACATTTCTTGCATCTTCTCCATGTTTGCCTCCATTGTTTTTCTGAGGTCCTGGATCATCTTCACTATCATTATTCTGAATTCTTTTTCTGGAAGGTTGCCCATCTCCACTTCATTTAGTTGTTTTTCTGGGGTTTTATCTTGTTCCTTCATCTGGTACATAGCCCTCTGACTTTTCATCTTGTCTGTCTTTCTTTGAATGTGGTTTTTGTTCCACAGGCTGCAGGATTGTAGTTCTTCTTGCTTCTGCCTAATAAAGGTTTATTGAGTATCTTCAATGTGCTAGGTAGTGAACATGTACTAACAAGATTAAATCATGACAGTTGTACCCAAAACTTTACTCTAGAGGAAGAAATGGATTATTAAAGGATTAAGTTGTATGTGGTAAGTGTTGTTACAGAACCGAGTAAAACTTATGTTACACAGAGGAAAGGGAGAACAACTTTGGGGAGGTGGAGACAGCCTTTATAGAGAGGACATTTGAACTTGATCTTGAAGGAGAACAGTTTGCCCAGTGGAGGAGAGGTGGGCCAGCAGTATGAAGAACATGTGCAAAGTCAGACATGAAAGAATGCACCCTGTCCCAAGAATGAATTTCCCAATTACTGTGCAAGCCTCAAAGACTTGTAGAGCCAAACTTCACCCAGTCTGGACCAAACCAGACAAAAATCCAGAATCTCCCAACAGACTCCCAACAGGAAGAAGAGGTTTTAAGCCTTGCCAGACCTTGCAAAGTTCCTCTGACATGTTTAGAGCTAAGCTAACCTATCCAAGTGATAGACTGCAATGCATTGCCCCGTAGAGTCAGTTATAGTGTAGATAACAGTAAAATTGGAAATGAAGCTTAATTTCAGTAGGTGGCAGTAGTCACAAAGCAGATATTTGTGTTTCTTTTCAGTTATTTTAGCTTTAGGTGTTGAGCAGCTTTAGGGCTTAAACACACTGGGTTTGGAAGCCAGAGCCTGGAGGGACCTTAATCAGTCCCTCAGCCAGCATCACGCGGTTTACAGTTGACCACGATCACCAGTGGTGGACTCATCACAGTTCTCTCAGTGGAGTCCTTTCTCCTGAACCCGCAATGCTACTTTGGTTTTTAAGAGCAAGGGAACTTCATTATCAGAGTACTTACTATTGGAGTACCAATAATTACAAGTTGTGACGTAAGGGTCATCCCAACATGAAATGTTCACTAACAAATCTATCCTTACAAAGCTAGCCCCTGTTCACACCTCCTTCTGGTTTAACATGGCATCTACCCCCTCCCCCCACAACATTAGTGTCAGATGTTGTCACTGTGATTACTGTGCCTACCAGTTGCAGAGTGAAATTGCCAATCTTGCAAAAGATGCAGGGTTTCACTAAGATAATGAAAGTGATGATTGAGGACTGATTCAATTATTGTTAGAAAACCTCCAAGAAATGAGAGCCTGGCAGAGTTTGTCTGGTTACAACTGAAAAAGAGAAAATCAACAAAGATGATGATATAATAAAGGCTTCAAAAGGGGATGATTGGAAATGCAAAGGATTTGGAGAGGTCCTGGGGAAAAGTGATGAAGCCCTTGACTATTTTGCAAAATTTACCTTTTTTAAAACCTTTCTGTGAAGGTCAAATAAGAAGTGATTGACTTCATATTTTGCTGTCTTAGAAATTTTTTTTCAGAATAAACATGCCCCAAAGAAGTCTTGATTCATTCTTCTGTTCTAAGAAATAGTCCATGTTTTGTAGCTATAATCAAAATGTGATTAAATATAAAGTAAAATAAATTTACTATCATAATTTTTAGTTCTTTTTAAGATAAAGCTCCAATCCACACACACCCGCACCAACCCACACACATTATTTGCTCTAAAATGTTGCTTCCCATTTAAGTGAATTCACTTGAGGTGACCTTTCCCCAGGACTCATTATCCTCAGAAACTTTTTTTCTAAGGACTCCTTAATTCTACCCTGTAAGAGCTTATAGGGCGCACTAGGCATGAAGACATTTTAGGTGTGTTGTGTGTTTGGTTAGCGAAGATTGCAAACCTGGCTGCAGATCGCTGGCCCAGTTCCTTCCCGCAAGAGGAGTGAGGTTTCCCCCATGATAGCTGCATCTGCTTGTTCCAGGCTTGAGCCATGGAAGTGGTGGACTGGCTTAAAGAAGCTGCTCTCTGGGGTTCATGAGAAATTCAGCTGCTGATATAACTGACTGTTCATCCTTCCTTTATAATGCATCAGCCACATTAAACAAATACCATATGCTAACACATATATGTGGAATCTAAAAAAAAAAAATTCTGAAGAACCTACGGGCAGGACAGGAATAAAGACGCAAACGTAGAGAATGGACTTGAGGACACGGGGAGGGGGGAAGGGTAAGCTGGGACGAAGTGAGAGAGTGGCATGGACATATATACACTACCAAATGTAAAATAGATAGCTAGCGGGAAGCAGCTGCATAGCACAGGGAGATCAGCTCAGTGCTTTGTGTCTACCTAGAGGGGTGGGATAGGGAGGGTGGGAGGGAGACGCAAGAGGGAGGGGGTATGAGGATATATGTATATGTATAGCTGATTCACTTTGTTATACAGCAGAAACACACCATTGTAAAGCAATTATACTCCAATAAAGATGTTAAAAAAATAACTGGACAAATGCAAAATAAAAGCAATTCATGTAAATAATTTATAAAGTGAGTCTCAATGCTAAGGGAAGCCCTTTTTTTTAACATCTTTATTGGAGTATAATTGCTTTACAGTGTTCTGATTTGCATTTCTCTAATGATTAGTGATGTTGAGCAGCGTTTCATGTGCTTCTTGGCCATCTGTTTGTCTTCTTTGGAGAAATGTCTGTTTAGATCTTCTGCCCATTTTTGGATTGGGTTGTTTGTTTTTTTGATATTGAGCTGCATGAGCTGCTTGTATATTTTGGAGATTAATCCTTTGTCAGTTGCAAATATTTTCTCCCATTCTGAGGGTTGTCTTTTCGTCTTTTTTATGGTTTCCTTTGCTGTGTAAAAGCTTTGAAGTTTCATTAGGTCCCATTTGTTTATTTTTGTTTTTATTTCCATTTCTCTAGGAGGTGGGTCAAAAAGGATCTTGCTGTGATTTATGTCATAGAGTGGGGAAGCCCATTTTTAAAAGTAGAGACTCCCCCTTTTATGGTTTTTGTAAGGATTAAGTGAGATTAAAGCTATGAAAGAATTTTAGTATGACACAATGAATGGAAAAGTATTTTTTTACTATTTAAAATGTATCAGGTAGAAGGTAAAGGGACTCCTGTTTTGGTTGAATCATTCATGTGCTATATATGAGCAGGAGAGCGATGTGATGGGAAGTTGGTTGTGAAGGTGGGAAGATCAGCCAGAGGAATGTAGATTGTCTGTAAAAAGAGATAACAGAAGCCAGCAGTTATATTTAGTAAAACCATAGGCTGAAGGGAGAGCAGTGTGTTTCTATCCATTTTTCTAGGCATAAAAGCACAGTGCATTCTTGAGGAGGATTGAGCGTTGTGTTGCATGAATGATTCGGCCACAGCCAATTCTGGATGGATTGAAATCCAGGTCTTTACTCTGTATCTTAACTATGATGAATCAATTCATCAGGCCGTAAATAAAAAGCTTCACTGTGAGAGGATGTGTGAATGGAAAGGCTGTGTTGGACTTGGTTCCTACACTCAAGGATCTTGGGGAGAACAGAACTGTTAAACAACTGGAGATTATTTTGCAATCTAAACCACAGACTGCAAATCCAGCCTCTTACCAGGACCCAGCAGGGGATGTACCTGAGGAAGTATGCCAGTTATAAGAAAGCAATTGCATGGATGTATATAAATGCCATTGGACCTTAACGTGAGAATATAGGCAGTGGTAAAAACAGAGGCAAACAGAGCTTGTGTCATGTCAAAAGGGGCAGCAGCCTCAACTCAGCTTCCCAGTTGCCCAGTGAGAATGCAGGCCTAGAATTGCCAGATCTTCTGGTTTGGTCAAAAGAGAAAAGAAATCTAGATGTTTATATGGAATTTCTCAATTTTTAAAAGTTCTCAATATTAATAAAATGTCAAAACACGGGTCTGCAGCTTTCTTTGTGAGCTCTGCAAACACGTGGTGATGAGTGGAAAGCTGGGGATGCTCAGAGAAGAGAGAAGAGGGTGAAGGTGAGCCTGGCAGACGTCTGTGGCCTGAGGGATGGACCCTTTCACTGGGAGGAGGGCAGGTCCCCAGCTCCCTCTGAATGGAGGTCAGGATGCAGAGGCTCATCTTCCCAGCACACTCCTGTAGCCCAAGGACTGGCTCTGACTTGGTCCACTTGCCCTCTTATCAGCTATTTCCCTAGGAGAATGATGGGGACATAGAGGAGAGTCTTTCCTTTGTTCGTTTTTTGATGGAGCAATATGGAATTGTCAAAGTGATTGGAGGCAAAATTTTCTAACATTTGGAGAATTATAAAATAAAAAGTAAGAGCTCTCTTCCCATTTCTCCCCTCCTCTCTATTTCTATTTCCAAGAGGTAATCACTGATAACATATCTGTTATTCCAGAAATTTTCTAAGCATATAAAACCATATATGTGATTTCTTTTTTTTTCTCCAGGAGACAGAGGAAGGATGATTGGCCATTGAACAGGGATCACAGTTCCAGGTCTGTGCCTTTGTGTGTATAGTGTTTCCCGCTTGGGAGACCTTTCTTTTCCTCCTCCTCTCCTGGTGCAAATGCCTTGAAAGGCAGCACAGTGCAGAAGAGTGCAGACCCCCAGTCAGACTTTCTGGCTCCCAGCCTGGCTCTCCTGTTTACTAGCTCTGACTTTAGCTGAGTTACTCAGCCTTTTCATGCCACAATTTTCTCACCTATAAAAAGGGCATTAAAAGTAGAATCTGTCTCAAAAAGTTGTTACGAGAAATAAACGTGTTTAAGTATATGAAGGTGTGGGACAGGATTTGTCATCAAGCAAGTGCTATAGAGAGGTCTAGTATTTTTTTCCTTACTGTCAATACTAGGAAACCTTCCTCAATCATCCCTAATTCCTGCTTCTCTCTCCTCCTCCACCTTACCTCTTTTAGTGCTAACTATGCCACCGAATTTGGCACCTAAATATACGGCCTCACATTGTCTCAACAGGGGTCATGTGTGCCTGTGCATTGCTGACCTGTCTAGGGCAGGTGCCATGCCTCTCACTTCTTTTTGTCTTTGCAGAGGCATCACATGAACAGAGATGGGCGGGGATGCAGGTGCGAGGACCTACGGGTCTGTGTCCTGCTCTGCCGGCTGTCTCAGAGGTCAGTGAGAGAGGTCAGGGAGCTTGGGACCCAGCTGCCCTTGCTTTGAGCTTCTTCTCTTGCTTTGAGCTGCTCTCTATATTACCCAGAAGGTGCCTTGTCAAAATTTAGAGCAGTTTTAGAAACTGTTAGCTAGCACCAGGGCCTTAAGGGCGGCGATGCTCGGCACTTCTCCTCTCCCCAGAGAGCCTCTGAGATCATCTCAGTAAAATTTAATGCCTGGAAGTCAATTAGGGTGGAGAATTCTCCTGTAATCAAAAGAGGCAGTGCTTTTATTGGAAGGTACAAACAAGAGGGGAAGGATGGCAGCTGTGTGAGGCTCTGTAGAGCTAATGGCTTAGGCTGGGAAAGTTATTTTGACAGTCAGACCATATCTACCAGGCATGAAGACAAGGAAAGGGGCTGTGGAGTGGGCAGAGGGGGAAACAGGCTATAGGTGGCCTTCATGATTATCTTCAGAGTGTGCTGAAGCATTCCCAGAGCAGATTTACAGCTTCGCTTTCCTGGGTCATCCATCAGATCCATGAAGTGAGAAGAATTACTCTCCATCTCTCATTTTAGAGAGGAGGAATGGAACTTCAGAGGGGTTAACATGGCACTGGAGTTAACACCACAGCCTCTCTACTTTCAGAGAGTAGACCTTGCTGAAGTGAGGAGTGTGGATGAGGAGGTGGGGGAGCCCTGCTCTCTCTAAGCACATTCCCCGAAACTGGCACCTTCTCAGTGCCTGCTAAGAGAATTGTGAAAAGCTGTTAGAAGAAGTCATGTGAAATTTATGACTTAAATATTAGTGGACGGATGCACGGGTTGTATGTGTCTGTTCCATTTATTGCTGCATAACAAATCATCCCCAAACTGACTGTCTTCCAAAAACCATTTTATTATATTCACAGATCTTGTGGATCAGGAATTCAGGCAGGGCAACAATGAGGATGGTTTGTCTGCTCTATGATGTCTGGGGCCTCAGCTGGGAAGACATATAGCAGGGAGTCACTTGACAGCTTCTAAGGGTCCAGTTGGCTGGACATCCAGGATTGCTCATCACATGGCTGTCAGCTGATATTGGCTGTCAGCTGGGAGCTAAGCTGGGGCTGTTGACCAGAGCACCACATGTGTCTTCTCTAGCATGACAGTCTCAGGGTATTTGGTACTCTTCTGTGGAGGCTGGCTTTCCTCAGAGTGAGCCTCCCAAGAGAACCAGGCAGACCTTTTATGACCTAGTATCTCTTCCACTCCAGTCTATTGGTCAAAGTAGTCACAGGCCTGCCCAGACTCAAGGGAAGGAACACAGACCCTACCCCCCACTAATGCTGAAGAATATGTAGCCATTGTTTTTAAAAACAACAGTGCTGTCTTATTCCTTTATGTCCTCATTCCTTTATGACCCCATTAATCCCTAATTACATAGGAGTTGTAGTTGAAGTCAGCAGGTGCTGGAATCCTACCCTGGCTTTGCCACTAACTAGCTGTGTGACCTTGGAAAAGTTACCTCACCCATCCAAATTTCTGTTTTCTCATTGATAAAAGTATTTATTACAAAATAAATAAACTTTTAGATGTCTTTTGTCACGTATAAAATATATTAAAATTTTTTTATTGAAGTATAGTTGATTTACAATGTGTTAATTTCTGCTATACAGCAAAGTGACTCAGTTATACACATATATAATTCTTTTTTATATTCTTTTCCATTATGGTTTATCCCAGGATATTAAATATAGTTCCCTGTGCTATGCAGTAGGACCTTGTTGTTTATCCATTCTATCAATATACATAATAGTTTGCATCTACTAATCCCAAATTCCCCGTCCATCCCTCCCCTACCCCCTCCCTTGGCAACCACAAGTCTGTTCTCTATGTTTGTGCGTCTGTTTCTGTTTAGTAGATAGGTTTGTTTGTGCAAATATTTTAGATTCCATATATAAATGATATCATATGGTATTTGTTTTTCGCTTTCTGACTTACATTATTTCATTATTTTTTATGGCTGAGTAATATTCCATCGAATATATGTACCACATCTTCTTTATCCATTCATCTGTTGCTGGACATTTAGGTTGTTTCCATGAAACAGCTATTCACGATTGTGAATAGTGCTGCTATGAACATAGGGATGCATGTATCTTTTTGTACAAAATATCTTTAAAATGTAGCTGTCCTGTACAGCTCTGAGCAGGATTATGATAAGGGATTGGAATATTACCAAGCTGCAAGCAGAACTCTTTTGTGGGGCAGAAGCTTGGTGAGCTTGGAGGGAGAAATGGGAGAGGGCCTTGAGAATGATGGTGGGAGATGGAGAAGGGCTGGGCTGAAGTGAGAGGAGTGTGTGAGGACCACCCAAGACAGGAAGGGACTGGAAGGTGATCCAAGAGGTCAGGTATGAGCTGTGGGGATACCACTACTCCCCAAGACAGGAAGAGAACTCTAAGAAGGAGGGATGGGTTAGACCAGAAACATTGATGATGGAGACCACAGGACATGTCTCTGGACGGGGGTGAGGAGGGTGGTGGTGATGGTGGGAAGATGAAATTTCCTAGGCTCAGAGAGTGAGAGACAGACAGTAAGACAAGGAAGAGTATTGTTCCTTCAGAGTCCTGTGTGGCTCTGCCCAGGGCTGGAGGGGACATGTAGGGAGACTGGCTGCATGAATGTCAATAGCAGGCATTGGGGCTGTGCAGTCACGGGAAGTAACAGGTAGGCAGTGCTGGCTTCACGTGTGTGCGACCCATGCAGTCCAACAGGGCCCTCACCTAGGAGGGATCAAGCTTGGTTTAATGCTCTGCTGTCACCATTTTGAAATTCAGATATAAACACTTCTCTTTTACCATCTATTCCCTTGTTCTCACCACTGAGGTACCGTATTACAGCTAGGGTTCTTGGGTTGCAAGCAACAGAAACCAACTTTTTCCTATTTAAAATAGCAATTATGGTAACAATTAATGGAAAACTTACTATGTCCCTCTGTGAGGGACCCAGAAACTTTATTAGGAATAAGAGAATAGTTATCATCAAGACCAACACCATCTTAAAATAGAAGCTCACAAGGGAAAGCTAAACTATACTTTCCCAGTAGAATACTGATAAGAACTTGACCAGAGCCTACTGTCTGCCCACATTGCCTTCCCTGTCTTGATATTCTGGAAATCCTCCAGGAAAATTGAAAACCCTCTTCCTATTTTCCAAGTTAGAACCTCCTTCCCCTTTTGGACTTCATAACCTTTTTCTCCTCTTGTCAGTCATTTCTGGTTCACTCTCATCATTACCAACCAGTCCCTTTCCCTCTTATTTCCCACTTTTCCATCCTGCCAGAGAGCTCAGTAGTACAGCTTGGTGAAATCATAGAATGAGCGTTGCCCTGGGGTCATAGTGTCTGTGTTCAAATCTTGGCTTTGATCTTTATTATCTGTATGACCTTGACAAAGATCTTTAACCTCTCTGAGCCTCATCTGTAAAAGGAGTGAGCAGTGCTTAACAAGCTAGTGTGATAACTCAGTGTGATTTTAGATAGATGGATAGATAGATAGAGATACACATATATACATCAATATAGATATATACATGTATATATCAGTATCTACATATACACACACTTAAATGTCAATATATAAGCCAATAGTTGATGACATACAAATCACAATCTGTAGTTTTCTTAATTAGCTGTTCATTTGCCTATTTACCATATTCTTACTGCAAAATTACAAGCTCCATTAGGAAAGAAAATTGGTCTGTCTTGCTATTGTACCATCCTCAATGCCTAGAACAGTTTCTGGAACATAGTAGGTATTCATTAAATATTTTTGTAAAAATAAACGTATGAATTGTTTAAAAATAAAATAAAATAGCAATTATGGAAGACAGAGGTGGGGGTGAGTTCATTTGATTGAAGACAATGTTGAAGAGCCAAGAAGAGGCAGATAACAGGCAGCTGTGAGCATACTGGTCTCCAGCTGGACATAGCACCTACCCCTCTGGAGGGACCTCAGTTGAAGAATGAGTAAACCCAACTTGGAGAATATGGTCTGAGAGAGCTCTTATTGAAAAGGACCTGCTGGTCATAGAGCAAGACCGCTCTGTGATTCCTCCTATGGCCTGGCAGTTGAGGAGGTGTCGCAGGTGTGGGGAAAGAGGAAGAGCTTGGAGAAGGATAACTGGTGTAGAAACCTTTCCAAAGTAATTGGACAAAAAAGAATTAAAAATATGATGAACAGGACTTCATTTTACCCCATTCTCCTGGGAACAAATCAGTGAACCGATCATTATCTTCACCAGAGGCCCATTTAGAAAGAGAACATTTGAAAAAGCACATAGAACTGAAGGACTTGTAATCTGTAAGTTTATCTCTAAGTAATTTCTGTCTCTAACTTCCTGATGGGTAAAACACAAGACAAGCTTAGCTTAAGTCAAAAGTGGTTTTGTTTTTTAAATAGAGATAGATTGTTCTTTCAAGAAACCACTGGTGAGTCATGATGGCCAAAGGACTAGAATCAGAAACTTTAGAGTCCTTAGCAACCCAAAGGGTTCTTACTCTGTTTCTCACAACCTCCCTGTAAGGTAGGTGCTATTATTAACTCATAGGTGAGGAAACTGAGGCACAGAGAGGTTAAGTAATTACCTTGTCTTGCTCCTAGGATGGGCAGGTCCTCATTCTTCCTGATACAGTCCCTGGGGGTTTCAGAATGTCCTTGTTCATTCCTCCATTACTTCCTTTCTCCATTCAAGTGAGACTCAAGCTCCTGGCACAGGGGAGGGCAGGCTGCAGAGGACCTGGTGTCCACTGAAACTCTATGTCATAGGGCACAGAAGTGCCCTTCCTCAGTCCCCAATATTCCTGCTTCTTACGAGTCCTCAACTGGGGGAGCCCAATGTTCTATACCCTTTGTCTGAGGCCTGAATATTGATGAGTGACCTGACCACTCTGGGCAGGGTGACATGGAGCAAAGAACACCAACTCTCAGGGTAGAGGAGAAATCACTGAGACCGTCTAACCCAGGGGCCACAGACCCACAGGCTGCAAGAGCCACTCAGGCACCATGAACAAAATAAGTGGGACAAGAAGAGTGTGAGGGCCGCGGCTGATGGCCTCATCTTAGAACAGCCTGACTTCTACTCAGCTCTGGCTTATTCTGCTACGTTGGACTGGTGCCCAACATTGTCAGATTTTCTGATTTTTTAAGAGAAGCTAGGCATTTTTTTTTCTCCTACCTCCTGAGATTATTGTAACAGTTGAAAGAAGTAACTCTCCTAAAGTGCTTAGAACACACATGTGGCATTGGAGGAAGCTCTGAGTAAGTGCTGGTCGCTGTCATTATAGCATTTCACAGATGTAGAAACCACGGCCCAGAAGGGGCTTCCAAAGATCACAGCCATGTTACAGGCTAGCCCACGCTCCTGACCCAGTTTCCCCCTCCTGCCCCAACCCTTTCCTGGGCCATCCACTATCTTCACTGCGTAGCATGACACATTTTAGGTAACCACATAATGCCTTGCCACAGTATTTCTGCTGATTCCCTACTTTTAAGGAAATCTCCTTCCCTTGATAAACAAAACCTTTCTTTAAGTTTGTTCCAGCAAAACAATCTGCAAGATTCTTTCATCTGCCTTTAGGCTCACATAGGAGTAGCAGCTTTGAAGCAGCTCCCCGCCCTCTTTTATTATCTCCAAGGGTCTGTATTATACGAACTCAGACTTTTCCCTTTAAGTCAGGGGCTCACCTACTATTTACCCAGGGCCATTAAACCATTAAGAAAAATGTTTCGTGGGCCAGGACAATTTGTGCACTTTGTTGAGAGTGAAGCTAATTTCCTCTTGCTTTGTGGAAAATGTTGTTTACTCTCATTAAAAGTTCCAGGAATTCTGCACCCTGAGCTGATCCAGGTGTGGTCCCAAAAGAGCAGGCAACAGGACTACCATTTCCTCCTGAGCACTTGGCTTTTGAACCCTAACAGCTCCAAACAGGGCTTGGTGTTGGCCTCAGTCTCTACTTTTGACTTATTCTTGTTCCCGTGGTTCTGAGTTAATGCCAACTCACTTTCCCTGTCAGATTAATCCCCCTCACTAGAAAGTCTGAGGTTGAATGGGGCCACTCTCTGTCCCTCCTGGTTTTTGAACTGGAATTCTCCCTGTGGATTGCCATGTTGCCTCCTTCTTTGTATTGGGATGGCCACCATGACACTTGACCTCAAAAATCTGTCAGAGTCAGATGGCCTGCTGCCCTTTCCAGAGGCCACAGATGAAGAGGGCAAAATGAGAAACTGAAGACCGGTCTCTAAGGACACAACCACCGGGCTGCATCCAGGAGGCACGGGCTCCCCCTGGTTTTCAATGTTACTACTTTTTCAGTCCTCCTCAGCTGACAGAGCTCTACTTCCTGTTGGAGCCAACTGTAAGCCATTTTCCAGGTCTGTTTTTCTGAACTCCTTCTTGGAAATGTAATTAAGGTGCAAGGGGAGACAGCTGTACTCTGCATTTGCCATCAGGTCAGGAAGTGTCATTCCTGGATAATAAGACTTTCCATAATAGATGGAAAATCCAACCCCAGAGAAGCCTTGTGGTTGATGAAATTAAGGTTTTTCCAAATGAGGACGATAAGGAGCCATGTAAAATAAACTGTGACCTTGGAAACTGTGACATGTACCAACAGATGTAGGCAGAAGGATGGAAGTCTACAGAGAGGATAGACAAAGGAAGACCAGCGATAAACCAATGTCAGGGTTTGTTCAGCTGCAGCCAGGGGAGTAAGGCACTGTGTCTGGCGTTCTGGTGTATCTCATCCTGGGTTTTAGGCAAACCAGTTCTCCACTGCATCAGAAATTTCAGGCTCTATATAGGTTTTGGTTATGTAAAAAAAAAAAAATGTGTCTGCAATTACCTGATTCCCTTTGGCTTACTTCCACCCCTAGTGAGTAAACTTCTGGTTAATAATTTGGCTTCCCTGAAATTCTTTTTTTAACTTATTTTTTTTGTCTGCCTTGGGTCTTAGTTGTGGCACCGGGATCTTCGTCGAGGCATGTGGGATCTTTCATTGAGGTGTGCAGGCATCTCTCTAGTCGTGGCAGCAGGTTTTCTCTTCTCTAGTTGTGGTGCACAGGCTCCAGAGTGCATGGGCTCTGTAGTTGCGGCACCTGGGCCCTCTAGTTGAGGCACGCGAGCTCAGTAGTTGTGGCATGTGGGCTTCGTTGCCCCGCGGCATGTGGGATCTTAGTTCCCTGACCAGGGATCAAACCCGCATCCCCTGCATTGGAAGGCAGATTCTTTACCACTGGACCACCAGGGAAGTCCCTGGCTTCCCAGAAATCCTGATGTTGGGAAGAGGCTGCCTGGGATAGTAGTCATGACTATTTTGTTAAATAGATGAGATATTTCTGACCCATCAAAGCTGAGGACAAGATTCTGTGTCTGATTCGACCCTGCTAGACACAACCACCTACTGGAAACTTGAAAAGCTCCCAAATCTCTCCTGGGTTCAGAGACACCTGAAGCCTCTCACATGTCTCTCCTTGTCCTCCTGCCTTTCCCATTGTGTTCAGTTTGTAGTCTCCATACTGCAGACTTGGAGAGGGAAGTGGCCTGCCTGGGCTCCTGCAGTGAGCGCATGTAGCAGCTGCGACTCCTAACTTCCGTTAATGACTGAGATCACAGTACACAGTTGCCTGCACTGGTTCTGGGTATTTTGCTGCACTGCTCACCCATAAACTTCCCTTCCTGGAAAGATGTTTTAAAAACCATTTTGCTTCTGGAATTGGGCTGTTGGCATGCTGCAGGCCTGGGTTAAATCTCAGTACAGCTTTCTCGTTAAGGAAATAGGCTGAGTGGTGAGGTTAGACCACGCTGAGGAGGATCTTAAATGTTTGCTGGGAAATTCTTGAAGAATTTTGTAGGGAATTGGGAGACTTCAGCTTTTTCAGCCAAGAGGCAACCTGCCCATATATGAATTTTTGACTGTGTAGAGAATTGATTAGAGAAGACCAGGACTGGAAGGGTCTATTATAATGGTACAGATGCCAGAGGATCAGAGTGGGATTAGCAATCAAGATGGAGAAACAAAGTTAGAAGAGATTTTGGAGGAACGCTATGCAGAATTGGCAAAGAAGTGTTTTATGTAGGGTGAAGTTTAAAAGGTTCATGGAAGGCCATTTAAAACTTTATTAGTTATATGTTTATTTTTACGTGTTGAAGTCCCTGCCTGCCATGGTCTCATGTGAATGACATGGCAGAGGTCTGCAGAAAATGGACATGGAAATGACAGTGTCTGGAGGACTCATAAGGTTCAGAAAGCTCTGCTTCTCAAAACCTGTGAGCAGTATGCCCTGCTATGCCTTCATGGTCCCAGGAAGAAGTTCTGGCCCCACTGGAGAAAGCTTGTAGTGTCTCCCATGCCTCATTATCAAACTGGGAACCCAGAAGTTGAGTAAGGAAGAGAAAAGTTACACCCACAAGGAATTGCCGGACTTTACTACTTTATGTCTCAACAATCTAAGAATCATTCATTCACTCATTCATTCATCCACTCATTCACTCAGCGGATACCATTGAGTGCCTATAATGTATCAGGCACCATACTGGAAATTTAATGGTGAGCAAAACCAGGAGTGGTCATAGCCCTGGTGGAATTTACAGAATCCAGAGGAAAAGACAGATGTTAATCGATCTCATAAACAAATAGAAAACTGCCCCTGAGATAAGTGCTAAGGAGAGACTTGTGGTGCTCTGAGGCCTGAGAGTGGGAGGATTTGGCACAATCAGGGATGTCTGTGAAGTATTCCCAAGGAAATATCTTACGCTGATATTTGAAAGGCTGGAAGGAGTTTAAGTGTGCTAAGAGGGTGGTGGGGAAGAGGGTTCTGGGGTGCGGGGGGGACAGCATGTGCAAATACCCTGTAGCTTCAGGAGGCATGGAGAGCACTAAGGACAGGAAAGAAAGCTGTTGTGGCCAGGGGAAGAAAGAAGGGACGGGAGGCTGGAGGGGGCAAGGCCAGACCATGCCAGGTCTGTGAGCCATGGTAAGGGGCTTGTCTTTATCATTGCTTACCATGTTTAAAGTCTAATCACATCATGTTGTCTTCGCTATATTGCTTTTTTAGGATAATTTTCTATTTACGGCAAGTATTATTAATTTTTAATGTGTCATAGTGACTTATACATTTTTTATAAAAGTTGTTTAAGATTAAAAATTGACTTGATTTAAATAAAAATAGTAATAGTCATACAGGTGGTAAGCAGAACTGTCAAGAATTGCAAACATGATGTGGAGTCAACTCTCATGGAAGGAGTGTTGGTGCTGATCACAAGTCTAGTTACCATCCATCACCATACAATTGACCCCTTTCACTTATTATACCCCTTCCTCTCAGGTAACCACTAATCTGTTCTCTATATCTATGAGTTTTGTTTTGTTTTATTTTGTTTGTTTGTTTTGTTTTGTTTTTGTTTCTTTTTTAGATTCCACATGTGAATGAAATCATATGGTATTTGTCTTTCTCCATCTGACTTATTTCACTTAGCATCATACCTTCAAGGTCCGTTCATGTTGTCGCAAATGGCAAGATCTCATTCTTTTTTTTATGGCTGAGAAAGATTCCATTGTGTGTGTGTATATATGTGTATGTATACATATATATATATATGTATGTATGTGTGTATATATATATATATATATATATAAAAGAAAAGAAGTAAAGAATGGAGATTGTTGGACACTATGCAAAGTGAAATAAGCCAGTCACAAAAAGACAAGTACTTTATGATTCCATTTATATGAGATACCTATGAGTAGTGAATTCAGAGAGAAAAAGTGGAATGGTGGTTGCCAGGGGCCGGGGGAAGGGTAGAATAGGGAGTTAATGGGTGCAGAATTTCAGTTTTGCACAATGAAAAGAGTTCTGGAGATTGGTCTCACAACAATGTGAACACTTAACAGTATTGAACTATATGCTTAAAAGATGGTACATTTTTACTTACAATAACCAAGATATGGAAATAACCTAAGTGCCCATTTAATTGGACTTACAATAGGCTTTCTTAATCTATCCTCCATGTCTCTTAACCCCGCTTACTTATTTTGCATCATTTTGTGTTCTTTTGCTGCACTTTGGTTTAATTTCTTTATATTTATCTTCCAGTTTTAAAATTTTCTCTGCCTGTGTGTCTACTCTGCTGTATAACTTGCATACTACATTTCTACTTGCAGTTGCTAAATATTTTAATTTGTGGACATTCTGTTTGTTTCATTTTAAAATTTGCCAAGATCATTCTTTATCGTTTCTTGTTTCCTCACATTTTTTCTGTTAGTTCTTAAATTTTCTGTCTGATAATTCTAGTACCTAAAATCTTTGTGTTGTCCATTGCTTTGACTGGCTCTCACTGATGGTGACTTATTTCTTTCTATGTTTTGTGATTTGGATTGTGAACTGCTGATTTTTATTAAAACCTTACTTGTGGGAATTGCTTGAAGCCTGAATCAGAGTGGAATTTCTCCAGAAAGGATTTGTATTTGTTTCTGCTAGCCTCCTTCTAGAGGCAGTTTTATTTCTTGTTCACCTTACTTTGTGGGTGTAGCCCTTAGATGCTCCAGTTTTACACAGTGGACTCCTCTTACATATTCCACCTTAGCGGCCCCCAGACTTTCTCTCCTGTTCCATACTCTGTGTAACCATCTAAACAGCAGCATAAGGTCTTGAGGGCGTGGCAGAGATCCTTTAGGTAAGA
>NW_006796074.1:346166-359144 GCF_000442215.2 Lipotes vexillifer | reverse complement strand
CACTCTTTCATCCAAGGGTTTCTGTTTTCTCTTTATCTCTAGAGTCCTCAGAGCTTTTCACATATTTTAATTTTTCATCTTTTAATATTTTATCCAGTATTTTAATTGTTTCAGTTGCAAAATTATTTAGGGTATTTAGCTCTCCATGTCAGTCCAGGGTCCTCTTTAAGCTTCACATTTTCTTTATATAAAAAACATTATCTCATATTCCTTTCTTTGTTACTGTTTTGATTTTGCGATATGTGTATATATGTGTGTGTGTGCGTGCGTGTGTGTGTGTGTGTGTGTGTGTGTGTGTGTGTATATATATCTTCAGTTCTGACTCCTGACTTCAAGTAGAACCTGTGAGCCTCTAATTAACAGGCTTGTGAAAAATGTTTTTTCTCTTGAGATTACATTTATTTATACAAAAGTTTCATGGAGAGGAGTATAGCAATTAATTTTTTCTTGTGATAAAACTGAAGGTTGAGAATAGTGTTTAAAAATAAAATTAAATATAAATTTAAATTAGGAAAAAGAACATGGTCTTCAAACTTATACCTGTGCTGTAACTGTTTTTCTATGTCTGTAATCATAAGAATATCTTTTGCTAATGTTTGTTAAATTGTCCTGTAGACATGTGGATTTCCACATTTGAATGTTGTCTGCCATTATCCTGTAACTATAACTCTCTAGGCCTTGCTAATAATTGTCATACAAGCATTACTTGTGAAATCCTGGTCTATAACAGATCTATATGTTTCTAAATTTCTCTTTTTGATGATGGTGTTATCAGGCTCACTTTGTCTGCCTCTTCTCCCTTTCACTGTGGAATTATTAATTTATTCCCAGACTCTAACACATTCTTTGTCTTAAGTGTTAGATTTTTTTCTGTGCAGCCCACAATGAGTTCAATATGCTTGTATCTGCATTCCCAACTGAGTGAAGGTAGAAGCTGTGTCTTACTCATTTCTGTGTCTAAGTGGTTTATAACTTAGGAGGAACTCAGGAATATAATGAATAGAATAGAAACATAAGAAGAAAAAAAAGCGTCAGAATCCAAGTTTTTTTTTTTTTTTTTTTTAACTAGATCTATTTTGGGAAGGCATTATTTCCCTATTCAACTTGTTCCTGCTGCGGAGCATAGGCTCCGGACGTGCAGGCTCGGCGGCCATGGCTCACGGGCCCAGCCACTCCGCGGCATACGGGATCTTCCCAGACCGGGACACGAACCCGTGTCCCCTGCATCAGCAGGTGGACTCCCAACCACTGCGCCACCAGGGAAGCCCAAAATCCAAGTTTTTGAATAGCAGTTAATCTGCTCTCGAGGCCACCTGTCTTTCTTCAGGTTGCGAGACGTCTGAGTGGGGTCCAGCAGGGGCAGGGTTGGTGTTCAGAACCTGCCACTCAGCCCAGCCCTCTGATTCTGTCTCTCTTAGGCCACCTGGCTGCCAACAGCTCCAGCTAAAGGAGCACCAGAGTGTGGGTAATGGGACCCAGCCACCGCGGGAGGCTGGGGTGGGAGGTTGGCCCAGTACTTGTCATCTCTGCATGATGGCTCTGTGGTCCTGGGGAAGCTACAAGCCTGAGACTGCTCCCACCTCCCCTCCCCATTCAGGGAGGCCCAGCATTTTGTTCCCTCCAATTAACTGTGCATAACAACAAGGAGTGAAACCAAGTGATTTAAGTAATAATTTATCATATTCAGTTCACCATTAACAGCCATCTAGTGTTTCCTTTGCCCTTTTAAATGAGTCTTTGTTCTGATGCTCAGCGCTTTTGTGTATTCCATAAGCTTTTAATGCATGCCTTCCCTCCCTCCCTCCCTCCCTCCTCCTGCTTTCCTTGAGCTTTGAAGCACTAGTGTATTTCTAGAAGCAGCTGAGCCACCTCTCATCTAGCATCCTTGTCCCATTTAATAGGGAACTTGAGTGTTAGTTTATGAGCATGAACTCCCGGCTGCATGCTGAGAAATGCAAGGGAAAAGGATACAGTCTTTGCTCTGGACCAGCTTTCAACCTAACTGGGGGTATGAGGCTCATCCAACATGAAGCCGTCAGAGGAGGAAGGAGGGGACAGTATTTGTCAGTGTCAGCAAAGTTCAGCCTTGCTGTGAAGAAAGCTCCCTGGTTTCAGACTGGTTTCAGACTGAAACCAGTTCTGAATGTTGGTGTGGATTTGGGGAGGAAGTAGAGGAGAGGGCAGCCCACGCAGGGGCCTAGTGGGAGCCCAAGTGTGGACTTGGGCAAATCTGGCGTGAGGGCAGGTGAGGTAAAGTCAGGGAAGTGAACCTTAACCAGGCTAGTGCTGACTAAGGGAGCCTGTTGTCTGCCTGCTTGCTAGTTTGTCTCACCTATGGGATCAACTGGCCTATGAGCCTCCTTTTCTTAACCCCATGGTTTCTAGGGTGTGGAGAGCCCGACCTTACAGAGGAAGTCAGGCAGTTTTAGGTTTTCTTAGTTTATTTACTTTCACAGCTGTATTCTAGTGGACTGTGTGTGTGTGTGTGTGTGTGTGTGTGTGTGTGTGTGATCAGGTATGTGTGAATGCACACCTTGGCCCTCAGGGACTCTCATCAGACAGTTATGTTTCTGGATTTGGCGCTGGGGTGGTAATAACTGAACTGGGGTGGCAGGGGCCATAGCTTTGAGTCACTGAGGCTGTGAGACCCTGGGCCCCTGAAGAGGCCCTGATAGCAGATCTGTCCCTACCTCAGGCCTGTTGGGCTCCCTGATGGTGGAGGATGGGCCTAAGCATGGGGAGACAGGGAAGCCTGGACCTTTGGAGGAGCTGAAGGAGCGCCTACACAGGTCCCTCCTCTCGAGCAAGGTCCTGGGGCTCTGGGGGCACATTGAGGGTCCCATAGTCAGGGTGTGCCCACAGCCCAGTGCACTGTTCCCTTCTCAGAAGGAAACACCATGCTGGGGGAGGGGGTCTCACTGGCCTTCCAAGGAGCCAAGGTGCTAACAGACTGGACTGCCCAGGGCACAGATCATCCCGGAGAGTGAGCTGAGGAGGGAGACGATGTGGAGGGACCCCATGGTCTGACTCTCCAGGCATCTAGGAGCCTGTATTCATATGCTCACTTCAGGGTGTCTCTTGGCTAAAATGTCTTAAAAATGAGGCCTCAGGGGAAAAGAAAAACATTAAGATTTCTTTTTAATTTCTGAAATTAAATATAAGTTGGGAGCAAGCAAAATAAGACAACATTACCTTTAATTCCAAATTATGGCAATCCAATGATGTGGAGACCTACTTCTTTACTCAGATGTCTTTTGGGAAGAGCATATTATTTATTTGAAAGAAATACTCAGAGAAATTGCTTGAGGTGGAGGGTAAGACCCCAGGGGCATGCATGTAAAAAAATAGATGGGGCATCTTTGAAACTGTTATGCTCAAGGCATCAAAAGAAATTTGCCTCATTCCTGAGAGGAAAGTTGGTAGGAAATTTAGGTGGATACAAAGAACTGAGGGTCCAGTGGAGTTGGGGAAAGCCAAGAGAAATCCTCCAGGGCCAGAAGTGAGGGGCAACAGGATTGGATACAGGTGACAGCAGAGGGACAGGCAGCTAACATCTGTGCGACAATAAAAGGACACATTCTTTTAATGGCAACAGATGGCCACAGGGTCAAGCATGCCTGGGGGTTTTGGTTGGGCCACCTTATACAGAAGTAGCCGGGGAGGTTCTGTGCTCAGGATTTTAGAGAGAGAACCGAGTCTTATCCAGTTTAGGTTTTGACATGAAACAATTAACCCGAGGCCACATGGTGAACTGAGGAGGAAGGTCTTCCGATTTCTCCTGTGACACTCAGTCATTCTATTTCTGAACTTAAACCTCAGTTAGCAGATATTGTCTCTCTTCTATGTACACTCATTTCCAGATGCCTTTAAATTTGCTCTAGAAATACCAACATCCTCTTTCTGCCTAGTCAGGAAAGAGCAGAAAAAGAAAGCTGAAATGTCATCTCGAACACTGACTGCAGCCCCTGGACCACCTTCAGCCTCCAAGGGATGGTGGGAAGGAGGTGGGGGGCAGGGGGGAAGGATGGGAAGTGGGGGAGGTCAGGAAGGCAGCTTCACAGTCAGGTCAGATGTGTTTCTTCCTGTTGCTGCAGCTCAACTCCCTTCATTTGCGTTCCCCAAGGACTGACTGTGCAGATATCTGATGTCACGCAGGCCACTGAGTTTTTGCTGAAAGCCTAGACCTGTTCTTCCCTTTTACAAGCTTGATGGTGCTGCCCCTTTAAGACTTTTCCTTGGCTTTACCTCTTCCCTTCGTCCCTAACAAGCCCAAGACCAAACCGAGAAGAACGAAGCCAGGGTAAATTGAGAAAAAATATTTGGAACCTATTAAGTGTGGCTACAAGTTTATTGCAATTCTTAAGTTAATTATATCCTTTTTGACTTCCAGCCAGTCCCTCACTGGGCTTCCATATAGACTTGGCCACCTATCCCAGCCTCAGGCTGGCGGCATGCCTATCTGTCTGCCTCATTCCTTCCCTACCTCCTTCCCACCACCTCTTCCCCCCTCCCTCCTGCACAATTAAGTCAGCAATCCTCTGTAGCTACTACCTCCTGGAGCTTAAATGTGGTCAGGGCTGTAGTGGTTATAAAGAATTTGAAGTGTGTGTGTATTTGTATCCCTGTGAGGGGCAGGGACATGAAAGATGGTGAAAGATCACGTATATAAACGTTTTCTCTTACCTCAGCCACAAACATTTATTTTAGCTTGTACCTTACAAAGTGTTATCCACTGGTCGTTTAAATCTCATGAATCCTTTGTATAAGTAGGTGTTATCACTGTACATCCAGGTGTTTATGGATGAAGAAACTGAGGCTCAGAGAAGTTTTACAAAGGGATTGATTGCACAGCTATTAGGTGGCAGAACAAGATGGGATTCAAGACCAGGTGTTCAGTTCTAAGTTGTGTGTGTGTGTGTGTGTGTGTGTGTGTATGTGTTTCCTCTCTACACTACACTGGTTCTCAAATAACAATAGAGTTGTACCTTTGTATAACATTTAAGAGTACAAAAGGAAGTTCATTCATATTGCCTTATTTAATCATTAAAACATTATGATGTTGGTGCTGTCCCCATTTGGGGGTTCTTTAGGAGTTCTCCTCCCGGATCTATCCCCAGGTTGGCATTGGGAGCTCCCTGACCTCTAGCTTCCTGACCCTCTGTTTATTGGTTTAGAGTCAGGCCCCCGATCCAGATGAGGTCACTCAGCCCCTTCCCCGGGAATTTTGAGAATGAAAAAGGTCAGCATGTAAACACAGTGGTTGAGAGTGCCCATTTTCTGTCAGGTCATCTAGGACCAGAGAAAGCCAGTGTACAGTAAGACAGGAGAGCAAAGAGGCTGGGGAACAGCAACAGAACCAAGAGATGAGGAGAGGCAGAACTTCCTGAATGTCCTGCAGGTCTTCAATCTTTGGTTCTATCCCATGAGAGTCAGCAGCTTCTCTTCCCTTGGATTCTGTATGACACTCCTGTTCCCTGCCAATAAAATCTTTTTTGCTTATACTGTATACTAGGGTTAGGATTTTCTTACTTTCAACCAAAAGAATCCTGAAAAATACATATCAGAAAATGGAAGCAGTGAACTAAGCGCTAAATATAGGTACAAGAAGTGAACGATAGGAGTTAGAGGATGGAGGAGTTTTTGCTGTTGTGTTTCAGGAGATCTCATGAGCTGGGCTTTGAAGCCTTGCTCACAACCTACATGTATGTAACCATTTGGCAAACCCTGTGGAGGGGAAAGAAGAATACACAGGAACCATCTTTTAGGAAGTTTCCGAGCATAGCAGATGCTTTCGGTACTCCTGACACATTCCGTCAGACTACCTCTGATTTCAGCTACAGCTGTGCTGGACAGCTCTTGTGTACTAACAGCATCCCACCTCAAGGGTCTGTCTTGCTTCTCTTGGCTTTTCTGTCTCAGTGCTTTCTCCAAAGCCACGGGAGCTCTCTCAGCCTATGAGCAATCATAGCCCAAAGATTTTGAGGATGGAGAGAAGTTACCCCCAGATGAGACTGGAGGATCTGCTTCCAAGATGGCTTACTCTCATGGCTGATAAGTTGGTGCCAGCTCTTGGCAAGAGGCCTCCGTTCCTCCCCATGCAGAATCTCCCCAGGGCTGATTGAGTGTCCTCACAGCATGGTGGCTAGCTCTCTCCAGAGGGGCAATCCAGGGAGAAGGCACGTTGCCTTTTGTGACCAAGCCTCAGAAATTACACACTGTCACTTCTGCAATATCATGTTGGTTATACCTGTTCAATTTGGGATAGGACCACACAAGAACATGAATACTGTATCAGAGGTAAGGGTCACTGGGGCTATTTTAGAGGCTGATTACCATAATGCCCCTGTGGACAAGCCTCAGCCAATAGGGGATGTAAGCCAGAGGACAAATGCTCAGCCTCCTAATTCTGAAATAAATTCTGCATAGCTCCTCAGAAGCTCCCCAGAGAGGCTGAGCCCCAGTCTGCCATATCTGTAATCATCTGAAGTGCACACCCTTTGTTGGCTTCTCCTCCTTCTTAGCTTTCTATTTCTCTCTCCCTCACTCCTGTTTCCTGTGATTCACCTCCCAAACAAACTCTTTCACTGAAGTACTTGTCTAATGCTTTTGGAGGAACCTAAACCAAAACACAAAGGTAGTATGTAAAATAATTTCGTTTGTTCGTTTCTTTTAATATTTATTTGGTTGCACCGGGTCTTAGTTGTGGCATGTGGGCTCCTTATTTGCGGCAGGAGGGCTCCTTAGTTGTGGCATGTGAACTCCCAGTTGCGGCATGCACGTGGGATCTAGTTCCCTGACCAGGGATTGAACCCGGGCCTCCTGCATTGGGAGCACCGAGCCTTACAAACTGGGCCAGCCGGAAAGTCCCTCGCTAGGTCTATTTTTATACACAGGAATATCAGGCTTGCTTATTCCCACAAGCCCTCAAAAAATGGAAGCAACAGTCATGCTTGTCCCTCTCCACATGAATCTTTAGTAAAAGGCAAAAGATTCATTCGATTATGAAGAGAAGTACGAGTATAGATTAAAATAGTTTTGAAATGGTGTGGAGCTGATCACGAAGGTATGTGATATACTGTGCTGTTGGAATATTGATGGTTAACCACGTAGAGGAAGCTCACAGAGGGATAGCATGGTCATGAAAGCTTTGTGGAAGCATCAGGAATCGAGAGATGGAGGGATTGGGGGAAGGGGCAAGAAGAAAGGCAAGAGGAAGGCAGCTTTAGCAATACCCTGAGCGAGGCAGGGAACAGAGAAGAGGGATGTGGCTGGCAGAGGAGTGGTCAGTGCGTGGGACAGTCTACCAGGAAGGGGCTGGGGCAGACTGTCCATTGGGAAGGCCATTGTGACCGTCCAGTGAGAGGTTAGAAGGGCTTGTACATCTGGAAATGAAGGATGGAAGTGAAGAGCAAGATCTTACAGAGCAGGACATGCCAGGGCTTCCTTCCCAGAACCAGATAGACAGGATCGAGGAGCCTGCATTGGGTTTCAGAAAGGACTGTGAGGTTAGCAGTTCTTTTATTCATTCATAAATAATTATTAAACACTTATTAAATATATACTCTTTTAAGCATAGGGCCATCGCAGTGAACAAGATCATGAAACTGTGTCCTCAACAAACATGTTTTCTGTAAGGAACTATCTAGGAACCTCCCTTAGGATCCTAAAGGCAAGTGCATGCTAGGAAATGGATTCTGGACTTCCTCAGAGCTGTGTCCTCAGAATCAGTCACAGCTAGTTCTCCTTGGTTTGCTCATTCCAAGTTTCCCCACAAAATGTCCTGTTCCCTTTGGCTGCTCTCACCTTCTGCTGTGGTGTACATCACACCCTCAGCATCACTCATTAACATCTGTTCATTTGCATGGATGTCTGATTGTCAGTGTGATTACAGCCATGGTGCATATTAGGGAAACAGGACTTGGTGGTTATTCATAAAATAATCAGAAGCCTAAGACAGTGCTAGTGCCATGCCTGTGACTCAGTACAAGTCCAAGTTCATACTCATCAGTATCCAAGTGGTATGCAAGGCCATGCAAATCATCCCTTCATCTTAGCCTCCTCCTCTTCTATCCCCATGGAACCACTTGAGATTCTCTACACATGTCCTATCCTTCCAGGCCTGTGTGTCCTGGCTCATGCTTTTCCTGGAAAGCCCTACTTTCTCACATATTGAGTTCTTACTCATTTTCTGAGCCTCAGCTCAAATCCCCTCTCTTCTTGGAAGCATTACTGGAATGAGTTGCTCTCTGCTCTGTGCTGTGAAGACCTCTGTTTGCATCTTGGCTGCAGCCCCTTGATGCTCCCTTTCTTGTTTTATAGTTCTTTGGACAGGTTTCTTTCTCATAAAGAGACTGCAGGCTGCTCAAGGGCCCAGGTCTTATTTTGGTATTTCCAGGTGCTCTGCAGTAGTGGCGATTCAGTGTCATCTTTGCTAAATCAACAGATGGAAGGCATGGCTGCTGCTAAAGCTGATGCACCACCTTGACCACTGATGCTGAAACTGATCAGCTTATCAGATGGTGGGACTGAGACTGGCAAGGTCTTGCTGCCTGCTAGCACTTGAGGGAGGTGATGATGCTATATGGCGCGAGGGATGCAAATGTGGGTGCTCTGGCATTGGCATCTTATATTATGAAGTCCCAGCACAGGTGCTCTGTTCCATTTTTCAAATGCATGTTTGCCTTCCCTAAGTTCTCCACAAGAGAAGTGAACCTGGGGAAAGTCCTGAATGCAAGCCCCATAGTGCTCAGGCGGCCTGTGTTTCTGTTACCCTTGGTCACGTAAGTCCTTACATTTGGAATCATTTTCACTTCCTTGAAGATGGAGCTAGAAAGATTCTTCGAAACTTCAGATTGGGAAGTCTGAATCTGACTTAATAGCTTAGGAAGATAATATTTGCAAAAAGTTTATATTAAGAAAGGCCAAGCCCTCTTAAGATAATGGATTTAGAGGCCTCCTTTACCTCTTCAAATGCACACGTTTTTATCCACGTAAAAAATGCTTATTAACTCTAAGCACTTCTCTTATTTTTTGATCTTCTCGTATTCTGAGAGTCACCCTAAAATCAGACAAGGGTTTAGAATTTCTGATCACTGCCTTAAAAAGTCGGATCATATACACTGTGCCAGGCCTGGTACTAATCCCATCCCATGTCTGTGATTTCATCCTCTCCATGGGGTCTAGGTGTTGAGTCAGTAGAGGTAGAAAAGCAACCAGGCCTTTTCTCTCTTAAATTAAGATACTTATATCTAGTGTTTGCAAAGTGTTTTCACAGCTATTATCACATTTGCTTCCTAAGACTAAGGAGATTTGGAAGATTATCCCATTTTATAGGAAGAAAATAAGGGCTCAGAGAAATGGAGTGATCCATCCAATATCACACAGCTTAGAGTGGTAGAGCCCAGTTCTTTTGACCAGTATTCAATGCCCCTTCTGGCAGGACCCAAATCTGCCTGTGATTCCAATCCAGCACTCCTTTCAACACCTACTTCCTACTTCATGCTTCCTTATAAACACACATCTTGTATCCTTTACCTCAGTTGGCTGTCAGCCGGCCTCTGTAGGTGACAATGGCTGAAAATAGCTTATGGTATGACACTGCCCAGCAAGATTGCATTTTTCCCCAAGAATTAACAAAACAGAAGCCTACATGGGAGAGTTTGGGTTTGGTGACAGGTCCATTGTGGGGTTGCTTTGGTGGCCAAGGGGTCTTCTTGGTGTCCCTTATGACAAACATATAAGCAAGCATGTATTTTCATAGGTCTGAACCCCAGTGTTGATGGCACGAGAGAAGAGAAAGAAGGAGGAGCTGAATGGGTGTCTTGTGAACAGTTTCACATTGTGGACCTTGGTAGGTCCTGGGGGATGAGACCTTAGAGCCCCCAAGTTAGTTGGCCTGCAGGCTAAGCTGAATGCAGAAACGGCATGGCTTTTCAGATAGACTTTTCCGTATTTTCTCACCCACTTGGATGAGGCCAAAGAAAAAAACAACCTGTTTCTTTATTAATGATGCTTTCTGCAGAGTTAGATTAAGCACTGATTAAAGGCAGATGCTTCCAAAGTATAAATGTAAGTACCATCTCAGTCACTCTCCGGTTACAGGGTTTCCTACACGATTCTTTAAAATCACTTTGGCTCTCTTCCCATTTCCCTTCCTCTATGCTCTCCACCCAGCTTTGGAGCTGCCCCTCCCAGAAGGGCTTCAATTGCCAGGAGCAGGAGCTTGAACTCTGCGAGAGACTTGCTCTGCAGAGAGCTTCAAGAGGTACCACAGGGGCTGCTGCCTGGAGCCACCTTACCAGGTAAGTCCTCTGGGCTGGGGGCAGCCCTGTTCTTCTGTCCTTTCAGGGCTGGACCTGCACCTATGGAACTTGCTCTGTTTTTTTCATCAAGACAGAGTACAGGCCTTTTGTAACCTTTTCCTGCTCAAGTCAGAGGCAGAGACCAGGTATAGGATACATGGCTCAGGTGATGGGGTCCATCAGGTGGTTCTCCTCCTTTCAAATGCTCTGAGAGGGCATGAGGGCATGGGGACAGGAGATGGCTGGCTGGCTGGCCTGGTAGGTGCTTGCAACCCTGGACTTTGTGTCAGGAATTGGACTTTTCTAGAAATGATGTGCTCAAGTCTTGTGTCCATCTGAGGCTATGGTGCAAATCCTCCAAGTATTTTCTGAATTCCCTGTGGCCAATTAACTTAATCAGAAATTGATGTACATGAGGGGTTTTGTTTGTTTGTTTTGTTTTTGTTTTTTGCTGAAGACCTAGCAACTTAATCTTGGGATTGGCTTTGGACTGAGATCAAACTGTGTTAAAGTCTGTTCAAGTTCGCTTTCTTTCTGATTTTCTCATGGGATCTATGAAGGAGGAAGAATATATATTCTTGTAATCCACATTAACGTACATAGCTTATGAATCACCAAAGTTAGGAACTTGTTATGCAGACCACCACCCAAAATGGATGAAGGGGCATCCTGTAGGATATATCCACCATTGGGTTGTCTGGCTTGGATGAGTGGGAGGGTGTCATGGTGGAGCCAGTGGAATGCCTGTGGGAGTGACGTGAATGGAGCGATGGTGGTGAGGCTGCTGTCCAGGGAAGAATGTCACACACAGTGAGGGTGCCATCGACCCAGTGCAGCCCAGCTGGAAGCTGTGTGGCTTTCTCCTCCTGACTCCCTTCTCTCAGGAAGGGGTGTCTTAGTTTGAGTATGAAGAACGAGGCAGGTAGGTGGAATTGCATGGTAGTGACTGTTTGGGACTGAGATTCTCCAGCACTTACGGGATCATAGGCAAGTGTCTCCATTTTTCTAGGCCCTAATGTTTTCTTCTGTAAAATGTGGACGATATAATAATATCTACGCTGTAGCTCTCTTGGGAAATTATGAGAGATAATCCATTTAAAGTGTTTGACAGTGCTTAGCCTATGGCTCAGAACTCTTATTAACCTCAGTATGGACCTTTGGCATTTTAGGTTGTGTGGACCAGATCCACACCAAAAGGTTCTGGCTGTGCAGCTGCAATCCTTTTGTGACTTCCCACTGGTTAGGGTAAAGTTTAAGGGTCAGGTTGTCCAGTTTGGCTCCTTACCTGGAGAGAAAATTAGAGAGAAACACTAGTCAAAGGAAGGTGTAAGGTTAAAATCTCTGCCTCTTAGGAGAAGAATTCACCAGATGAATATTTCCTTTCAGAAATCCCCCAAGGGTAATATTTATCTCATGAGGTTGCTCTGAGGATTAAATGAGATAATAATTTTGCCTGGAACAAGGTAGACATCCTTAAATGATATCTATCATTGTGAAAATGTTTGTGATATCATGTTAATTGAAAAGTTCATGGGGTAAAATTGCATACCCATCATAATGACAGCTATGTAAATATATCCACAGAAAGACTGCGGAAAAGAAATACACCAAAATGTTACAATTTGCATGTGTTAGGTGGCTTTGGTGAGTGATCATTTCCTTGTCTTGTTTTCTAAATTTTATTTAATGGATGATTCTATCAGCCCAAGCCCTGGCAGGAATCAGATGGCACATTCAAACTGGGCATTTTGAGGATGTTTTATTGAAGGGACATTTTACAAAAGTTCAGGCAGAGTTACAGTAACAGAAACAAGTGACAGTGCCGTTCTCAGGCGTGCTGAGAGTGGGAAGCCATTACACCCTGCATCTGAAGGGGCAGGGGGAGGTGCTGTATAACTGGAGGAGAAGCTGTGTGGATGGGCCATCTGATAGGAGCTGTGGTGCGTGCAGCCATCAGGGAGAGAGTTGGGAAAGAAGTCTCCAACCTCATTCTCCCCTATTTTCTGGGTCTCTTGCTGGTGCCTCCCATTGGCCAAACTCAACCAGAAGCCAGAGTTCAGGGGACCCCAGTGAGGGGTCCATGTGGATCAGCTTCATGGGCGCTGAGCAGGGTGGAGAAGGATGGGGAGAGACCTGTAGGGCAAACTGAAGATGGCCAGCGCAGTAAGGTTATGTAGCTTTTGTAATTATAGGTAAAGTCATAAATAAGAAACAAAAGCCCTTTGCTACCCTCAGTGCTTTCACACATGCATACTCTTCCCTCTTTCTTTTCAGCTCCATGACTTCGTATTTGTAACAATGCCCTCCTCTGGGCTCCCACAGCACCCGGTGCTTCCCCTAGTGTAGCCACACTCATTGTGTGGTTTCAGCCTTTGTCCTTAACTTACCTGATTCCCCACACCATTGTAAGACCCTTGAGGCTGGGATGGTGTTTTATATCACTTTGCATTTCCAGCACCCAGCACATGAGTGAATGAATGATTGGAGTTCAGTTCTAAATACCTCTAGAAAGCTATAGATTTGAATTAAGGTCCAGAGCTACCTAATCATAACAGAGAGTGAATTCCCAAAGAATTTAGGGCCTCTGCTTAAGGAAGTGAGGCTTTGGCTTTCTTTCCTAGATGAGTGTTTGTTTACTTTCTATTTAGTGGGAGTGGGCCCGTGAGCCTGCTGCACA
>NW_006796074.1:333133-345980 GCF_000442215.2 Lipotes vexillifer | reverse complement strand
CACAGGCTGGTCCTCAGAGGCCCTGACAGATGGCTCCCCACCTCCCTTGCCAGTCTAGCCCATCACCTGATGGAGGTCTGGCAGAGCCTCCCTGTCTCCCATGATTGACCTGTGTCAAGTCATAATTCACATGTTGCTGGCCTCCTGGTTTGGGACTGCAAATTGATATTAAGCTTGCTTCCTTTCTGACTCAAGGAGATTTAGAGCCTGTCTTCATACCTGATATTGACTCTCTATTTTGATTCTCTATTTTGACTCTCTATTTTGAATTAGAGGATGTTTTGAGCCCTTGAAGGATTTTTACGATCGTTTCGCAATCCTATGGGAGTAACATACATGCATATAATTCAAATAGCTCAGGAGGAAAAAATGTTGGGAAGGATATAACATGAAAAATAAAATGTCTCCACCATCACCTATATATCCAGTCGCACTGTTAACCATTTCAGTTTTTCAGTCTTCTGGTCATTGTCTCACTTAACTCTAAATAATTCTCTTATTCTTCTATTTCTTGATTTATCAAGTTTAAGTAAAAATTATTGAATTGCCCCTATGTGCGATGAGGGATTTAGCTTATTGACAGTAATCCTTCTGCCTTTCTCATGATTTCTTCCAGTTTTTTTTCCTTATATTTCGAATTTGGTTTTGCACTTGATTACCTGTGTAATTTTTAGGGATAGACTTATACTTGTATTGCTTGATCCGTTGACCTTCCATAGAACGTCTTAATTCTCCACGTGTTTAGGATGAGGAAATCGGTGCCTCTGAGCTTCCCCTCACCTTTTCTCTCCAACTCCAGCTTGCAGCAAAATTTTATAACATTGATAACATTTGAAGTCTATTCTGTAATTATAATTAATTTTGCTTTATGTATCAGATTGTTAAAAATCAAAAACTAATATATAACCTTTATGATATAAAGATTTTGTAGCTACTCGTCTCTAAAACCAAGTAATATATTGGGACCCATAAAGAAGGGGATGGACTCTGATGTTACTGACCTTCTGCTGCATGAAAGAGAACGTTCTAAGTGTCAGGGTCAAGTGGACTCTCTTTTTTTCCTGTTCTTATATTCTGTCGGCTGCTCAGATCATTTAGTTGGCTTCCTATGTAAAATGTGACTTTGAAGAACATTTTGTTTCCATGGAATTTCTAATTACCTTTCTTTTTTACCTATTAATAAACCAGTTTTTTTTTTTTTAATTTTAATTTTTTTGGCTGTGTCAGGTCTTAGTTGTAGCATGCGGGATGTTTCTTTGCAGCATGCAGGCTCTTCGTTGCGGCCACGTGGGCTCCTCTCTAGTTGTGGCACTCGGGCTCCAGAGCGCACTGGCTCAGTAGTTGCAGTGCACAGGCTTAGGTTCCCCGAGGCTTAGTTCCCCGACCAGGGGTCAAAACCATGTCCCCTACTTTGGAAGACAGGTTCTTAACCACTGGACCACCAGGGAAGTCCCCATCTATAACAAATTTTGACATGTGCAGTTTCAGGGGTTGTCAGTTTTATTTTGTGTTATTTATTTTTATTAAGTCTCTTTTCCTCAAGGACCCAGTCAAAATACCCCAGGGTCAGAACAGCAGGGCCAGAATGTCCTGTTTCTTCTTTAATAGTCTCATTATTATGGCAGCAGCCCTCCACCGGATTTCTTGCTGCAACTTAGCATAAGGTCCAGTTTTTGCCATGCAGGGTCTTTCCTGGCTCATCCATTTTATAGGATCAACTAGCATTCATATGCTGTTTACTGCAAAAGACTTCATGCTTGTCTTAAATATCTTTTATGAGCTCTAGAGCCAAATTCAGTAGAGTCTCATTATATGCTCACTTCATTTATACAAATTCAATTACATATGTTTGTGAGAGAGCGGTGAGGGAAGAAATAGAAGGGAAGAGGAACGGAGGGGAGAGGAGAGGAGAGGAGAGAGAGTAATTTAAATAGTACGGCCAATTCCATTATCCAGGAGCAGCCATAAAGATCTTGACCCTGAATGAATGCAGGACAGAATGCACTGAATCTACGGTCCCACATTTGGTTTCTGTTGACATATGGCTCACACCTTGTGAGTACTGCATTACCCTTAGTGTGTTTAAAGATACATATGTTGCCCTTATCATGGCCTTTAAACAGAATCCAACTACTTTCTTCAATGAAGAAAGAGGTTCTACTGAATTTGTTGGCCAGTGAGTTGGGATGCCTCTTCAATATGGTACCTCCCTAAGGGATTTGCAAGGGAAGTTTTGACTATGTTTTTTGTTTTTGTTTCTTTCTTATGTGCTTTTTTTCAGAGGCTAACACGTATAAGCTGTGATTTCTCTGTATTCAAGTGCTTCCCGGTTCTCTCCACTTGCAGGTCCCATCAGTGGCTTCAACTCCATGTGTTTTAATCTGAATCTATTCCCCCAAAGCTTTTTCCTTCCCCAGTGCTCTCTATCTGAGCGAGTGGCACTGTTGACTCACTTGCCGAAGCCAGGAGCCTTGGCTCCTTCCTGTCCCTTAACTCCGTGTCTTCCCATGAGTCACTTGTCAAGGCTATTTTTTAAGTGACTCTCAAATCCATGCACTCCATTAGGTCATCCTCAGTGGTTATGACCTGTTGCAACAGTTTCCAAGCTCATTTCTCCTATTCTGGCCTTCCCAACTCCTTCATTCCCCTATCCCAAGCCTATCCATTCTCACCAGTAAGAGGGATATTAAAAAAATGATAGTGTTACTCCTCCGGAATAATAATAATAGTAATAACCCACCCTTCAGTAACACTCCGCTACCCTCCGGGTGAAGTCCATGATCTTTACTAAGGATTACAGGCCCCCACATGCTCTCCAATGCTGACTGACCATTCCACTCTGCACAATCTCCGTTCTGAGCAAACAAAACCTGTTGATGGACACCATGTTCTTTTTCAACCAAGTGTCCTCGTACTTGCTCTTTCCTCCCCCCAGCAACACTCTAATGTCCCTTTTTTTCTTCTCTGAGACTTACATCTCCTTCAGGTCTCAGCTGAGACATTAAAGCTTCGGCAAGCCATCCCTGATTCTGCAAAACTGCTTAGATGCTTATCCTATGAACAGACATAGCACCCTCTATTTCTTTCCTATAGTAGCATTTGTCTTACTCTACTGTAATTTCATGTCTTTTATCTGTCTTCTCCACTACAGCAGGCAGTGTAACTGTAGGGCCTGGAGGAGAGACTGAGGTTTTTTCACCATTACTGCCTAGCACTGTGCCTGGAACAGGCTCTGAGCACGTGGTTGTTGAATGAATAAACCAATCCTATGTTGGGTTCCCCATTGTAATTCCTTGGAGTGGTGTGGGAGTCAATCCTAGATTGGCATTCAGTAAATTAGAAAGGAAGAAGATGCCTGGCATGGGGAGTAAATGCATTCAACTTAAACACTACTGCTTTTTCTCAGAGTCTAGTTCTAAGCCTGAGGCTGTAGAGAAAGTCCTTGTAGAAAGGGCTGTCAGGGATAGGGGCTGGGAGAGCTATTATCCCATGATAGAGTGACCTATTAACTTTGGAAAATCCTTTTTGCTTTCTTGGGGTCTGACTTCTGCCAGGTCTGGGTCTCAGAAGTTAGGGAGCTGGCAAAGGATCATAGATGTTAGTGTAAATGTTCATGCCTGTGTTTATGGCTCTTTTGTTTCCATCCTGTCACATTTCAAGAAATTTGCCGACCAAAGGTGAAGGCTCATGCACTCATAGTTTTGATTTTACAACCCCCAGCTATGGCCCACTTGATTCCCTATTCCTTCCTCTCCTGTTCACACTGTGGCCACTTGTCTACCATCTGCAGGTCCCATTTCAGTAGTTCAGCTGGTTCAGTCTTACTGTCTTCCTTGATGCTTGGGTCTCATTTTTAGAGACTGAGCTTCTTCTGCTCATTGATCCTGAACTCAGCTTCCCACCTATTTCCAGGTCCTCCAGGAATGATGTCCTGCTTTGGTCTCGACTATGCCCAAAATTCTTTTTATATCCACAATAGTGGTCACCTCTTCTGACCTTCTCCACAGCTAATGAGTTCCCAAGCCCCCTCACCTCAGTCTCAACTCTTGTAGACCCCATGATATGGTCCTTGGAGAGTGGAATCTCAGGGCAGACAGTGTAATTTTCTACCTCCCAGAGCTCTCTGAGGATCTGCTGCTTGTCTCTGCCCCAAGGGTGAAGATGGATGACAGGTGCTACCCGGTGATCTTCCCAGATGCGAGGAATTTCCGCCCCTTCACTCCTGACTCTTTGGCTGCAATCAAGAAGCGGATCTCCATCCAAAAGGAGAACAAAAAGTCCAAGGACCAGACAGCAGCAGAACCCCAGCCTCGACCTCAGCTTGACCTAAAGGTGTCCAGAAAGTTGCCCATGCTCTATGGTGACATTCCCCATGAGCTGATAGGGAAGCCCCTGGAAGACTTGGACCCATTCTACAGAAATCATAAGGTACCCTCTGTGGGGAGGCTGGGGTGTTCTAACCATGTTCTAACCACCAGCTGTAATTGGCATTGCATGGATCTCCAAATATTGATCTCGGGGTATAAAGAGGCCAGACCCCACTTCTCCTTTGCTGTCACTCCCTGTCATTGCTTTCACAGTCCTGAGAATGGCTTTCAGTACTAAGTTTCTCTCTGTAATAATGCATGGCTTGGAAAAGAAGATGAATGAGGATGAGGAGCAGCAGAAGGGTAAAAGGAGGACAGAGAAAACATAAGACGGTGTCAGGAAAGAGGACTGGACTAGCAGTCAGAAAAGTTGGGTGTAGGCCATTTCAAGTACTTGGATTTATAACTTTGGGTAAATCACTTCACTCATTCTCACTGTTCTAATCAGTAAAACGGGAATAATGCCTGCTCTCCCTACATTACAATGTAGGCATGCTATGGAGCCTTTAAAAACTGTAAAACATTATAAACTGTAAGGCATTATACTGATATGAAGAATTAATATCACTGTCCATGAATGTCCATTTCAGCAACTAGAGTTCACCCTGAAAAACTCTTAGGCAATAGGCTTTTTAGGCTATTAAATGAGATTTATGGAGGTCAGAGCCCTAGACCAACACTTGGCACATAAGAGGAGCTCAATAAATGAAGTTTAAGAATATTGTAATCAAGTAGGCACATGCAGATTACATGTAAACTCCATGCCAATATGTGATAGGCTTGCTGTTTTATCTACCTAGAGGTAGGGAAATTCTAGTAAAAGTTCCTCAAAGGGGTTCCTGGATGAGGAAACGTGAGCACAGGCTCTTCTCATGGCTGTTTGAAAGCCTGGGGCAGTGAGGAAAGTCCTCTACAGACCATCCCCTTTCAGGAAAGACTCAGAAGACCTTGCCATCATCATCTCACTGTGTGATCCAGCAGAGAATGGAAAACCCACTTTGCCAGACTGAAGACAGGGAGGAAGGAGGCTGGGGAGTTTGGGGCAAGTCCTGGAAAATATGGGATGCTGAGAGCATCCTTTTCTGGCACCCATGAGAAACTGACCTCTCCAAAGAAAGATTGCCTGGTTTGTATGTCCTTGATTTGGACAGACTTGGGGTTACCAGGCTGGATGGGGATTGTGTGATGGAAGAAAGCTGGGTATGAGTGGGAAGGACAAAAAAGGGGAAAAGAGACGAATGAACAAAAACACTCCAATATTTCTCCTTCTCCTAATGCCCCAGAATTCCAGGGGCTTCTAGGAGGCAGAGTAGTTGGAGGTGAGATAACTCCTGGAGGCCTCCTTCTGCCTCTAGGCTAGGTAGGAGATCCAGGAGGTAGGCAGCAGCTTGGTGTTTTGCGGACAGTCCTGGGAGGACAGGCTCTGATACAGCTGGGGTGGATGTTCTAGGACCATCTCTTCTCAGCCTGGGTCCTCCCTTTAAATCAGGAGACATGATACTTGTTCAGAGCTCTGCACACCCATGACCTAACACGTCAGTGCTCTCAGCAGTCGTGTGAGCTCTGTGTGGTGTCATTAGCACTTCACCTTACAGATGAGGAGACAAAGCCTTGATGGGGAAGTGGCTTACACCAGGTCAAACAGCTAGTTAGTGGTGGAGCTGGGACTCAAACCCAAGGGCTCTTTCTGTAGTCGCAGGTCACTTCCTCTCTTTTCAAAGCTTCCATTTTTGAAGAGCTACAAGGAAAAGGGTGGAGATGTGTCAGCAAGCAGAGAGGTTTAAATCATTAAAACCCTGGCGAGTGTAGTTAAATACACCATTAGTTGAAATATTTAAAGCAGTCAGAGGAGGCATTAATAAAATATCAAAATCAAAGGGCATAAAATGGATAACTAATAAGAACCTACTATATAAAAAAGTAAATTAAATTAAATTCAAAAAAAAAAATCAAAGGGCATGGAAGTAGAGCCATATCATGCCACCTATTAATCTGGGTGACGTATCTTAGGAAGAGGTTTGCCCTCTGCCCTGAAATCATCTTTCTGTCCAAAGGAAGGGCACAGAATCCCCAAAGTGAGTCTTAGACTCCTGGGCTCATAGCTTTTAAAGAGCCCTGTGGCCCATTTCAGTTTGTTATGGAGGAAACAGAAAATATCCTAGTCCACATTTTCTCTGCAGCCAGATGGCCAGCAGACAAGTAAGTTCCAGCAGCTCAGTGAAGGAAGTTGATGTTTGGCAGTGGCTGAAGTTCTGGTATCCCAACCAAGGCGGCAGCTACCCCACTGTTTCTGGGCCTGGGTGACAAGACCTGTCTTTCCTGTCTGAGAATATGCTGGATTACATGTCAAGTAGTACTTTTCTGCAAATCTGAAAGGAGCAATGACACAGAAGACAGGAATGACCCTAGTTCTATGAAGGCTTTTGTAACAGTCTTCAGGACACATAAGGCGACAGCCAGATGACAGTTAAACGGAAAGGGAGAGGTCTGAGAGTTGATGTTAGAAGCCTGTGAGTCATTGGTTGTTGTCCAGGTGCAGGTTCAGGCCCAGAGCCCAGGAAGACATGCAAGGAGGAAACGGGCGCAGGTGTGTTGTTTTTCAGTGGGGCCCAACTGGACACTTTGGGTGAACAGTGCACCATTTGGTGTGTCTGTCCTGGATTTGGCATCCCAGGACGTACCCACTACAGGCCAGTAGAGCCTCCAGTGATTGTGACAGATAACCAAAAACACCCACACACATTTCCATTGCCTTCTGTAGGCACTCCCCTGCCAGTCGAGAACCTCAGGCAGATTTGCCTATGTCCAGGGAGGTGGGGGGAATGGGAGAGCAAGTCTGGGAACCGTGATGATTTTTTATTGAAAATCCTCAAGGTTAGAAGTGAGTGGCAGACTCTTTCATGTAGGACAGCTCAGGCATAACAATATAAACTCTCTAGGTACCTGACTATTCTAAGATTCATTATAAAGTTTTTATTTAATTTTATCTTTTATTGAAGTATAGTGGATTTACAATGTTGTGCCAACAAAGTTTTCATTAGTAATCAAAATAATTTAAAATAATCTGCCGAGTGTGAATGTTCAATTCTATTTCTGTCTCTTCAAGTTCTCTTCTAGTTTTTGTCTCCATAAATATATACCATGGAGTACAATACAGAGGGTTTTTTTTGACCCAGTTATTACTCTTCACACCTTTTTTCTTTACTTGCAGGGCCCATGCACTTCATTTCTGGGGCTTCCAGAGTATTTCACTGGGTGAACAGTCCACAGCTCAACAGTTATTTTGGGAGTGAGGGAGGACTTTCAATAGATCAGAGTCTTGGGACTCTGAGTGAGACCCAAGCCACATGGGGAGATCTCTTGGCTTCCAGAGTAACAGTGTAGCTGGTCAGAAAGTACCTCTGGCTTCAGAAGACAGGTCTCCAATCAGAAGCTACAGTCATCATAATAAGACAAGCCATGCCTCAACCTGTGGTTCCACCGAATTTTCTCTGAATGAACTCATGATAAATATTGTTTGGTCACTGCATGTAATTCCTGTTATGTGTGGTTTTTTTTGCAGACATTTATGGTGTTGAACAAAAAGAGAACAATCTACCGCTTCAGTGCCAAACGTGCCTTGTTCATTTTTGGGCCTTTCAATTCAATCAGAAGTTTAGCCATTAGAATTTCAGTCCATTCATATCCTTTTGTTGCTTCTTTTACCAAGTCCAGGTCATGTGATGTGTGCAGAAGCCCTAGGGGTTCACATGTTTGTTGAGTGGAAATAGCTTATTCTTTTAACAAATACTGGGTGAGTGGCCCTGCTGTATGGCAGGGCTGTGTTGGGACTGGCACCTGTCTGGGATCCTGTGGCCTCAGAGGAGACAGGTCAAAAGGCAAGCAATTTCTTAGTGAGATGGGCAGTCTGGAAGTGGGAGTGTGGAGAGGCTCTGTTGTGCTTTGGAGGCATCAAGAACGGCCTCCTGAAGAAAGGAACATCTAAGTTGAGACCCAAATAAAGGGTAAACTGGCAACCTGTGCACTGTGTTTAGCTGATAAATGAGTTGTGCTAGAACTACAGTGTTTAAAGCTTTTTTAGAAACACTTTCTAGTGTTAAAAGTCCAGATTTTCAGGGGGTGAGGAGACACCAGGCAGTTTTAGATGGAGGGGGAGGGGGGTGTGAAAAAGACGTGGGTTGGTAGACGGAAGTACTCAGGAAAACGGGAAGGAATATCTATTTAAGTTGGGTTCCCTAGAAGCAGAGCCCGAGATGGGATTCTTATTTAAGTGATTTAGTGGGGGAGTGCTCTCTGGAAAAGGAAAAAGGGAAACAGCATGGAGCAAAAGGAGGAGCCAAGCAAGGACAGGGTCTCAGCTGAGCCCACATCAGGCATCAGCTGGAGCCACGGGGATCTCCAGAGCATGAATCTATCACAGAGCTGCCCCGTCTGAAAGCCAGAGGCCCGGTTTTTGTAAATCTCTCGGTCAGACATGTGGAAAGGGAGTGTAGCCCTCCAGGGTGAGGAGGCTGCCATTCAGGCTGAGGACAGTTCTTCAAGGGAGGGGACAGCTGTGGGTTGTTCTCAGCCAATGCTCACAGTTAGAGGACAGATGCTCCTGCAGAAAAGGGGCCCTGTAGGGACCCCCACAGCCTCAACTACAATAACTAATGACACATGCCATCCTGCAGTGTAGCTGCCTTAACGGCCCTGGTCACATTGTTCAGCATGTTCATCATCTGCACCGTCATCATCAACTGCGTGTTCATGGCCATGACTCGTGGGAAGGACAGCATTAACGTAGATACTGAGAGTGCTGAGTAAGTGTTTGTCCTGCACGCATTTGTCCTATGTTTTTAAGCAAATAAACCTAAAAGAATTATGATTACCTCAGATTTTAGCTATGGAGAGAAGAAAAAGTCACTCATAATCCCAGATCCCCAGCACAAATGCTGGCAGAGTCAGTTTCATTTTTGTATATGTACACTTACAATTGTCTTTAAAGGCCTTTTAAACTTACATTTGTAATAAACAGCACACATACAAATTTTATGTCTAGTTTTAAGTGCTCTTCTTTGTCCTTATGTAGGCTTAATAGGAGACCATTTTGATGCCTATACAATATTTCATCAGGTGACTATACCATAATTTACTTAACTACTCTCGTATTTTACTACTATAAATAGGATTGCAACAAGCATCTTTTGGTATAAAGCTACTTTAAAAAAATCATTATTTTCTTAGAATAGAGTCTTAGAAATGGGTTTACTAGCTAGACAACCATGGCCCTGACTGGACACCCTAACTATGGTTGAACTGACAGTGACACACCCCAGAGGGCCTGATTTGCCTGGTGAGTTGACGTCTTCCTATCATGGAGATCTCAAGCCCTGCTTCCATAGCAGATGTCATTTTGGTCCACATGTCCCACCACTGGCAGGCTTCTGCTGGAAAAGAGAGAATGGCAGGGTGGGAGGTGGAAGGCTAAATGGCTAGGCAGAAATAGCAGTCAGAGGTGGCTGTCTCATTTGCTTGAGATCTAGGTGAAGACTTGCAGAATCCCACACATCTGCAATTATAGCCTTTTTTCAAAATACCTATAATTTTATAAATTATATCTGAGTTTAAAAGATGGCATTTCAAGGCAGACGTTAATTAACCTTCTGTGTTTATTTGTCGCCTAAAAGATGAGCAGTTTAGAAAAAAGCTGAAGCAGAGGTAGCTCTTGCCCAAGGCAGCCTCATGACCATTTCTGCTCTTGGACTTATTAGCTGCTTTGGGATTCTTCGAGTTCCCAAGACCCTAGTTCTTTAGCTTTGAGGGCTAACAATGGTTGGACATTCTACCAGAAAAGGTCCATTTCTTTTACTCTGAACCAGCAGAGTGTTCGGAATCATTGTTTCTGTCCCAGATGTGGGACCAGCGTGTGTGTGTGTGTGTGTGTGTGTGTGTGTGTGTGTGTGTGTGTGCGTGTGCATGCCAACCAAGCATATTTTTATTGGGATTATAACAAGAGAGCTAGAGTATTTTCGCATGTGGATATTGTGCTTTCCCAACACCATTTGTTGAAAAGACTGTCCATGTTGGCTGAAGCTTCTCTCAAGAATATGGCTGTGAAGCTAGGTGTTTAAAAGCAGCTTTACAACTTTATCCATGGGCCTCTTTTTCAGAAATCCCAAATACCAGAACTTGCTTGAGGACCTTACCTTTCTGAACTCTTATTTGCTAAGACAAGAATGTTAAATGTCACATTAAAATGGAATCCGACCTCATGAAGGTCATATCAGACAAATGGGCTCTCTCTTTTTCGCATAGCTTATCATATTTCTTCTTGTTCTGAATGATTTGCTTTGTAGGTATGTCTTCACTGGGATTTATATATTTGAAGCATTAGTTAAAATATTGGCAAGAGGTTTTATTCTGGATGAGTTTTCTTTCCTTCGAGATCCATGGAACTGGCTGGACTCCATTGTCATTGCAACAGCGTAAGAATGTTAAGATTTTTACCAAAGAGACTAGGGGTGGGAAAGAAGCCCCTTGGCTTCCAGCAGGGCCCTGTGTAGATCCACATGACTGGCTGAGTGCAGCCAAGTAAAGCCTAGAACTGTGAGTGCAGTGTTGGTTGACACTGAACTGCACCACGTAGCCAACTGACCAGAGGCCTTCATACACACAAATCCATTTCTGGCCGCACCGCGAGGCTTGTGGGATCTTACTTCCCCAACCAGATATTGAAGCCAGCCTCATGGCCATGAAAGCACCAAGTGCTAACCACTGGACTGCCAGGGAATTCCTCACAAATCCATTTCTAGGCCAACACTCATGATCTTACTTTTTCAGCCATTTATTCACCAAACACTGACCTGTTATGGGGCCAGGCTCTGTGCCAGATATAGGGCTTGTGATAATGAAAAAAAATACATCATGTGTGGATATCACCCTGTTGGAGCTCGCAGGTCAGAGGGGAAGTGAGGCATTTAATGACCATTATAACCTGCTACAGTGAGTGCTAGCATAGGAGCTGTGCATGATTCCAGCTGTTAGAGCATGGAGGAGGAATAAAGGGGTCTAGATCATCTTTGTCTACTGAACGGTCACAAAGAGTTTCTCTCATGTTTTCTCCTAGAAGTGTTATTGTTTTGGCTCTTATGTTTAATTAAGTTTGTGGTCCATTTTGAGTTAGTTATTGTATATGGCATGAGGTTAGAGTTGAAGTTCTTCCTGAAGGAGAGGGCATCAATTTGGCATCTGAATGATGATTCCAAATTCATGAGTCAGCAAAATGAAAAGCAAGAGGAGCAATGGCCCATTGCCAGCACAATAATAATAAACCCAACCTTATTTAATTTGTGCCAGCCATTGTCTTAAGCACTTTGCATATATTTTTCTGTTTAATATTCATGAAAGCCCTTTGAGGTAGTTACTATCAATTTCAGAGTTTTACATTTGAAGGTCAATGGTCAGGTGCTCCTGGTTATTGAGAGATGGTGTAGTATGTGGGCTCTGGAGCCAGACCGCCTAGGTTCCTTCTGGGCTTGGCCACCTGGTGAGACCTTATGGAAGTGTACTGGGGCCTGGAACTTGATAGCAAGTCAATAAATGTTTAAGTTGATTTCTGTTATCCATGGATGTAGCCACAACTGCAGTGACTATTTCAAGGAATCCTCATCTATGTCCAAGTGTAAAGATTAGCTGAGAGCAGCCTCCTGTGCAATCTGTGGTCCATGGGGTCCATAGCAATAGAGCACTAGTGGTATTGCCAGGTCCTGACATAAGGTGGGATTGGAAGGGGAGGTGGCAGATTTCATTCTGGTGGACACACACCTCAGGCTGTGCTTACTTGTGACCTTTGTGGAGATGTGCAGGGCAGACGCATGCCTGAACAAGCCTGGACTTTCCTTGTGCTTTGTCTTGTAGGTTTGTGTCATATTCACCATATATCAAGGACAGCAGCATCAGTCTGTCATCCCTGCGTACCTTTCGAGTGTTCAGAGCTTTGAAAGCAATTTCAGTAATTTCAGGTAAGTCACTCTAACTTTCAACACTGGCTCTTAGCGGAAGAGAATAGTTAAAATTTCTCAATATGTCATGTAAACCACAAACTAACAAACTCGTCTTTATTCATTTATTTGATCATTCAACGAATATGTATTGAGGACCTAATATCCACTATGCTAGCTGCTTGGGATATATCAATGAGCAAACAGACAAAGGTCCCTGCCCTCATGGAGTTTACATTCTAGGTGGGGGGTTGGGAGACAGACTTAAGCAGTAACTATAATAAATAAGTAAATTATATAGCATGCTGGAAAGTGACATATGCCATGGAAAAATAAAATGGAAAAGTAGGCGATGTGGTGGCTCTTGGAAGTCACGGGGGTTCATGGAAGCAGGTTGCAATTTTAGTGGGGTGGTTAGGATAGGTGTCATTGAGAAGGTGAGATGTGAGCAGATTTGAAGGTGGTGAGGGAGTTTCACAAGCAGATATATGGGAAAGA
>NW_006796074.1:323421-332905 GCF_000442215.2 Lipotes vexillifer | reverse complement strand
GGGAAAGAGTGTTCTGAGCATAGGAAGCAGCCAGTCTACAGACCGAGGACTATAAAACATGTGGGCGGGGCTGGAGCAGACAGAATGAGGGGCCAGGTGGTGGAGGAGGGACCACAGAGGTGAGGGGGAGGCACCTAAGTACCGGGAAGACTTGGGCTTTGCTCTGATAGAAATGGGAGCCATGCAGGGGCTTTGAGCAGAGGAGTCATGACGTGACCCAGGCTTTAAAAGGATTACTTTTGCTGTTGTGTGGGGAACAGAATGTGCGGGAGCCAAGGTAGAAGCAGGAATACCAGATAGGAGGCATGTTGGTCACCATGGAAATGTGCTGCTCAGACCTCCTGCTGCAGGGAGTGCAGTTGACTAATGGTCCCAGCTGCCCCCTCTCTGGATTCACCACTGCATTCATGTTCATGCCAAGATCACGCCTTCCCTGCATGTGGGGGCCGCTAGTGCAGGCCCACCCCTGAAGGGTATGGGACTCCTCTATGTGGGACTTTGGCTCAGCGGCTCCTCAGCAACCAGGGTGAGACTGTCTCACAGCAGCACTGCAGTCTGAGGCACTTCCTGTCTATCCTGCTTCCTTCCTGATCTCCTTTCCCAGGTGTCAGCCCTGTGTCACAGTCTGAGGCTCTCTTTGTCCCTCCACTCACTCCCTCCAGATTATTCCTCACAAGCATTTCCCCAAGAAATCTCTTGCAATCTGGTCTCAAAGTGTCTGCTTCTCAGAGGGCCCAAACTGACACAGGGGGCCACTGCCATAATCCAAGCAAGAGGTGGTGGTGCTCTCAGATCAGGCAGTGGAAGAGGAGTTGGTGAATGGTGGTCAGATTCTGTATAAATTTGAAGGTGGAAACGAGGACTTCCTGACAGGTTGATTGTATACATGATATGAGCAAAAGAAGAGTAAAGGATGAGTCAAGGTTTTTTGTCTGAATGACTGGAAAGATGGAATCATCACTGAATGAGAAAAGGAAGGCTGTGAGAGAAGCAGGCCTTGGGGGTCAGATTAGGAATCGGCTTCGCATGTGTTCTGTTTGAGATGGCTGTGAGGCATCCATGTCAAAGTACCAAGTAGGCAATTAGATATAGGAGGCTGGAGTTCCAGGGCTGCAGATATCATTTTGGAGATTATGAGCCTGTAGATGATATTTAGAGCCATGGAATCTGATGAGATTACCAAGAAAATGAGCATTGATGGAAAGTAGAAGAGGACAAAGGACTGAGTCCCAGGCACTGAGACCTTAAAGGGGAGAGAGGAGAAACCAGCAAAGGAGATGAGCAAGAGCCACCAGTAAAGGAGGAAAGAGAGCAAAAGTGGTCTCTTGGAAGCCAGGCAAGGAAGGAGCTCTGTGGATCAGGATGAAGCCAAGGACGGGGTTGTAAATATGAATTCCAGTTTATCAGAAATGGGGTTATTATGGCACAGTCTTCTCCTTCCCCTTTCCTCTCTTTCCTTTACAAAAAAAAACTTTATTAAAAAGTATTCTCCCTCTGGACTCCTTCCTTCCCACCTTCTTCTTCCCTTCGTCTTCTAGTCTCTTCTATCAAAACTCCAGGCAATTTGGATCTTTTTCATACAGAGGCAGTGGGTTATTTTTGGAAACTCCAGAAGAACAACTGCATAGTGATAAAGCAACTGGCAGTCAGAGGACACTTTATGTAGAACATGTCACTCTTTGTCTTCCTCTTTTGCAAGGTGGACCTTGGTTTCCCAGGTAGATTTAGGGGCTTTCTGCCTGAGCTGAGTCCCTCATATTTCGCGTGGGTAAAATATACATTCAGGGAGACACTTAGCAGCTTTCATGTTCCCTTCCTCATCTCTAAGCAGGTGAACATACTCTCCATTTTGACTCATGAAACACGTGAGATCCCTGGATGCTTTTTGGAAGGAAGAGTATGAGATACAATATTTTATGGGACTATGTAAAAATAATTCAGGAATCACAGCTATCTTTCATCCAAATCATCTTGCTTTGGAGAAGACTCGAGCCTCTTGTTACGGAAGAAAAGTCAGGCGTAGATGAGGTTACACTATTTTCGTGTTTGGTGCCCCTGACCATGCAGAGGAAGCGTGATCTTGGCATGAACATAAGTGCACTGGTGAATCCAGTGGATGTCCCAGCTTGGCCTGAAGTCTCCTCCTCATGTGGTATCACCCTTGGTGGAAGGTCTTCTGCTGTGGGCTTGGCCTCCCGTCAGATGCTGCTTTGTGTTCTCAAGTCTGCCATTCATGGTTTATGCTGATCAACCGAAACTTTGTCACTTAGTGTCATCCCACACATTACCGATGCCATCTGCTGGTTTATCTCTCCAGCTGTGTTGAGAGCAGAGCCTGTGACTCAGTGTTGCGCTGGGACTGACTTGTTCCGACTCCCCAGCAGACTGTGCACATCTTTTTCCAACTCTGCATCCAGGGATGTCATGTTGGTAGCTTGAAAACAGCTGGGGGAGAGGGGTGCATGGAGGGAGAAGAGGGATCTACAGTCCGGAATTCAGCAAACAAAGACATCTGCAAATGCTGCAAATGAAGACTTTCTCTGTCTCCTCCCCTCCCCGCAAGAGCTGATTTTAAATATTTACCAACAGACTGCAAGACTATGTCCTTTTTATTTTGTAACTTTGGCAGCCTGACAGTGTACCATGGACACAGTAGGTGCTTGGTAAATATATTTCTTGAATGAATTTTTAAAAACCCTTATTATAAGTAGTAATCTGAGTTTCTTTTCCTAAGACATCCTTATTATTTGGGTCCAGACAAAGCTCCTTCTTCCAGCTCCCTGACCCCCCAATTTAGCTATATCTCATGGCACCTCGTGTACCTTATAGTAGGTAGTAGCTACCAGATGTTAAATACAGCTCTGCTCCTTCTCTCAGGAGGCCTCACTTTGACCTTAATGCTGCCTGTGACCCCCAGCCGTGGAGGTGCCTGCACAACTGTCGTCAAGTTATGTCTTGTGTCTCTGTGGCATGTTTCTGCTCAAAGTCTTCTCACTTGCCCTTCAGAGCAACCCTGTGGCATCTGTAGAGCAGGATAAAGAGGCCGAGTCCTAGACCAGTGGACCACTCTGATGACCCATAGCTTCTAAGGCACAGCGTTATGGCCTCAGAATCCTAGGTCAGGCCAGTTTCTGATACCAGCATGCAATCAGACAACTTTCGAGGCCTTGTTGCTCCCTCTCTGTTCCTTGCCTGTGTCTGGTGTGTGTGTGTGAGTGGGGGGCTTCTCCCCACATCTGTCCTCTTCCTCAGGTCTGAAGGTCATTGTTGGGGCCTTGCTGCGCTCTGTGAAGAGGCTTGTCGATGTGATGATCCTGACTCTCTTTTGCCTCAGCATCTTCGCCCTGGTAGGTCAGCAGCTCTTCATGGGAAATCTGAACCAGAAATGTGTGAGGAAAGACTGTGACTCTGACTATAAAGGTAAACACCCCACCTTTCACTCCTTGGTTTGTGCATGGTTAACTTTTATTTATCCCCACTCATATGTCTACTGATCTGCATTACAGAGTGTCTTAGGATCAAGGGATGACTTGTCCCTCTAGGGTTCTCAAGTGGACAGATGCATTTCTTAGAGAACTGCCTCATTCTTCGGGTTTCCATGAAGAAGTAAAATCCTGAAGCCACATCTATAGGAGTGGTGTCATCTTCCATCTCTGCCCACTTCCTTGTCATGTTTTGCAGAAGTCTTCAGAGTGCCTGGCTTTGGCCAAAGGGGACCAGCAACTTCCCACAATGCCTGCCCCCACCCAAGCATTTTCTTCAATGATATTGCTCCTTTTATGTTGCACCCTCTCCACTCTGAGGTCAACCCTATATCAATTTCATGTGTCCTGAATTTTATGTGGCCATACTTTCTCCATGACTGTCTTGGTTTATGAGCTTCTCATGGGCTGACCCTGTGTCCAGCTTCTCCTAGGGGTGGTCTCTGGTTCAGTTCTATGTACTGAGAGGCAAAGTGGTGGTGGTGTTACTGCTTCCTCCTCTTATTTCTCCTTCCTTCTCCTTTTCCCTCTTTTTCTCTTGCATCTTCCTGAGGGCTTAGGCTCTAGTTCCTCTCTGGATCATTTCATCGAGATCACTTTGATCACTTTGATCATTTTGGAGGATTCTGAACCATCTGTTTCAAGCATAATCTGGCATATTTGCTATTCTTTTTCCTTTCAATGTTGTTTTTTCAAATCTGAATTTATAATTATTTCCTTCTCAGACTATTGCTTTGAAAAGAAAGATTCCACTGAATTCAGAATATGTGGCACATGGATGGAGAGCGGGTAAGATGTTTATACTCTTCATTCTATCTTTTTGAAGTGATGTGGCAGACAGTCTTTATCTAATGACTTGTAGAAGCAGTGGTGGTAGTTCTCAAACACTACTATTTCATGTGTCTAAGAAAGTTTATTTTATTTTATTTGGGTTTTTTAACATATTTATTTATTTATTTATTTGGTTGTGCTGGGTCTTAGTTGCAGCAGGCGGGCTCCTTAGTTGCGGCTCTCCAGCTCGTTAGTTGCAGCACGTGGGCCCCTTAGTTGTGGCATGCGAAATCTTAGTTGCGGCATGCACGTGGGATTGCTTCCCCGACCAGAGAATGAACCCGAGGCCCCTGCACTGGGAGCGTAGAGTTTTATCCACTGTGCCACCAGGGAAGTCCCTGTAAGCAGGTTTAGATGTGCATTACTAAATTAAAAATTATTTCCAAGTGTTTAAAGCAGTTCTCTCTCCCAAATTATATTGAATTTGTATCTGATGAGAAACCTACTGAAAACATAGGGATATTTTGACATTATGGAGCAGATATTCAAGGCTATCAAAGGTAAGAAAGGATGTTGTGACTGAAAGCCCCATCTAGACCTATTTCCTGTTCAGTGACATGGCCCTGATGGCAGACATCTCAGCACACGTCTTCTGTTCGTTGATCTGTGACCCCCACTGCCTCTAATTGCACACACTGTTGTATGTATGTTCATACACATTCACTTCAACAGCTAGTAGCCCTCTGACCCTTTGGGGATACTGTTCCTTCTTCCAGGATATTAGTACTCTCTGTGGTGAGAGATTCATTCAGTGAAGGTTTATTGAGTGTATTTCAAATTAAGATAATATGCTAGGCACTTTGATGAAATAGACTACATTCATCTCTCAGTAACAAATAGGTATCAGGGGCCAACATTGTGGCAAGCTCTGTGTTAGGCCCTAGGAATCCAAGTACAAACAAAGGAGTGCTGCCCTCTTGAAATTGACATCTTTCAGGCAACAGAGATGTACAGTAAATTCTTGAAAGTGTGATGAATGTTATAAGAGAGACTTGTAGATACTGAGAGAGATAACAGAGATGTAACCCTGCCTGTAAAATTAAGGAAGTCTTCTTGTGGTGGTCACAGGATCTGATTAGGTCAAACTCACAGACTTATTAGGTTTTAGTACAAGGTTTATTGAGCTCTCTAGAATGATCCTCGGCAGGACATACTGCACCTACAGTGTTTTCATTCCATGAGGAGCCCAACAGCTGTCACAACAGTGCTTCTTTGATCCATCATCCATGCAGGGCAGGTATGGTTACTATAAGCAAAATCCAAGGTGGGGTGGGCCATCTAAGCATACAAATGCAGAAGCCTTGGTTTCCAACTGTGTGCCAGTCACAACTCTCTCAGTCTAGGTATAGTCTCAAAGCTCAGGAGTTTTACAGTAGGCGAACTCCTAGTACATGACCTTCGACACTGATCATAACGTGGTAGTTTCCAAGGAGATGGCAGATCTGAGGTCATCTTCCCAGACAGGCCTCTGTTCAGGGCCCAGACCTGGTTTTCAGCCTTTACTCACTGCCTCCTCTGAGGACTGACTGAGTGGTGACTACAACATGGATCTGAAGCATGAGTAGGAAGTTCTGGTGGATGAGAAGATAGAGCAAATGATTCCTGATGGTACAAATAGCAAGGATGAAAGCCTCAGGACATGAGGACATGCGGGGATAGTAAGAAGCCCAGCAGCTTGTTAGGCAGAGGGGCAGGAGACAGGAGCCAACCATGCAGGATCTGGTAACCCATCACTGCTGAGGATTTTGACCTCAATCACAAAGGAAACAAGACCTGATCAGATTAGATACTTTTAAAACTCACTTATGTCTGCTACATGGAGAATGGATGGATAGAGTAGGTGAAGCAGCCACTTAGGAGGCTATGTTAATACAGATGAGAGTCACGAAGCTGTTCAGTGGAGATGAAGAGAAATGGATGGATGAATCCCAAAGACATTTAGGAGACAGAAAGAACAAGACTTGTGGATTGAAGAGGGGTGTTGGCATGTATATGTCTGTGCAAATGTACGTGTAGGATAGCGGTGAGAAGTGCAAAGGGGAGAATAGAAAAAATCAATATAGAATTAAAAGATAAAGCAATGAAAGAGACAGAAAATATGAGAATAAATATCAATCCAGAAGTTTCGGCTTTTGACTAAGTAGGAATTCCAGAAATAGAGCACAGAAAAAGCAAAAGGGAGGAAATTAGCAAAGATAATACAGAGAATTTCCCTGGGATTAAAGGTGCAAATACCTCAGTGGCCCATAAAGCAGCCAACACAATGAATGAAAAAGGACCATGTCAGGTGCATTATCATGGCATTTCAGAACCTTTGGGGAAAAAGATCTGAAAACCAAAGAGAAAAAGGTTACCCACAAAGGAACAGTATCAGAATCCTCAACAACAACATAGTGTTAATAGCTGAGTAGTGATTTTATGTTTCTGAAGAAAAACTATGTTCAACCCCAAATTCTATTTCTGGTCAAACTGTAACTCCACTGTGAAGGCAGAGTAAAGATATACCCATATGTGCAAAGATCACCCAGTCTTCCTAAAAAGCTACTTGAGGTTTGGTCCAGAAAAATGAGGGAGTAACACTTAGAGCAATACAAAAGAGCCAAGAAAAAATGTATCTGACCCAGGAGACCCAATGACACAGGCCATGATATTTTCCATGAAGAGTGATATAAGTAGTGGTGAAGTAGGGTGGGATGTTGGAAAACCCTTATCTACCACAGCAGAAAGCTAGTCAACAAAGACTACAACTGATAAATCAAATACCAGGATAAGCATTTTAAAAAATTATAGTATAGTTGAATTTCAATATCATATTAGTTTCAGGTGTACGATATGGTGATTCAATATTTTCATAAATTATACTCTAAAGTTATTGTAAAATATTGGCTATATTCCTGTGCTGTGTAATATATCCTTGTAGCCTATTTATTTATTTATTTATTTATTTATTTATTTATTATTATTTTTTGCGGTACGCGGGCCTCTCACTGTTGTGGCCTCTCCCGTTGTGGAGCACAGGCTCCGGACGTGCAGGCTCAGCGGCCATGGCTCACGGGCCCAGCCGCTCCATGGCATGTGGGATCCTCCCGGACCGGGGCACGAACCCGTGTCCCCTGCATTGGCAGGTGGACTCTCAACCACTGTGCCACCAGGGAAGTCCCCTATTTATTTTATATATAGTAGTTTGTACCTCTTAATCCCCTACCTCTCTTTTGCCCCTCCCCCCCCACTGGAAACCACTAGTTTATTCTCTATATATTTAATTCTGTTTCTGTTTTGTTATATTCATTTGTTTCATTTTTTAGATTCCATGCATAAGTGATAACATTCAGTATATGTCTTTCTCTGTTTGACTTATTTCACTAAGCATAACACCCTCTAGGTCCATCCACATTGTTGCAAATGGCAAAATTTCATTCTTTTTTATGGCTGAGTAATATTCCATTGTATGTATATATACCACATCTTTTCTCTTTTTTATATAGGAGTATAGTTGATTCATAATGTTGTGTTAGTTTCAGGTGTAAAGTAAAGTGATTTAGTTATACATATTCATACATCTAATCTTTTTCAGATTCTTTTCCCATATAGGTTATTAAAGAGTATTGAGTATAGTTCCCTGTGCTCTACAGTAGGTCCTTTTTGAATATCTATTTTATGTACGGTAGTGTGTATATGTTAACCCCAACCTCCTAACTTATCCCTCCCCCCCACCTTTTCCCCTTTGGTAGCCATAAGTTTGTTTTCTAAGTCTGTGAGTCTGTTTCTGTTTTGTAAATAAGTTCATTTGTAGCATTTTTTTAGATTCCACATAAGTGATGTCATACGATATTTGTCTTACTCTGTCTGACTTATTTCACTTAGTATGAGAATCTCTAGGTCCATCCATGTTGCTGCAAATGACATTATTTCATTCTTTTTTATACCACATCTTTTTTATCCATTCATCTGTTGGTGGACACTTTGGTTGCATCCATATCTTGGCTATTGTTAATAATGCTTCTATGAACATTAGGGTGCATGTATCTTTTTGAATTAGTGTTTTCATTGTCTTCAGCTATATACCCAGCAGTGGAATTGCTGGATCATATGGTAATTCTGTTTTGTGTGTGTGTGTGTGTGTGTGTGTGTGTGTGTGTGTGTGTGTGTGTGTGTTTTTTTTTTTGTGGTACGCAGGCCTGTCTCTGCTGTGGCCTCTCCCATTGCGGAGCACAGGCTCCGGACGCGCAGGCTCAGTGGCCATGGCTCATGGGACCAGCCGCTCTGCGGCACGTGGGATCCTCCTGGACCAGGAAAAGTTCCTACCATAAGATGTGTGGTCTGTAGGAGTTTCTAAAATAAAACTCTGATTGTTTACTTCCTGAGTCAGCTTTTGGTCGTAACAGTTTTAAGTACATATTTGATGCCATGCTTTCAGAAGGCCAGCAGAGGGGGCACTACTCCCAGTGTATTCACTGTACTGTTCTTGAGGGGACTGCCTAGTTTTTTGTGGCTCAGTACAAAAGGACTTTAGTTTTATTCTTGGGTTCAGATCTTAGACACATTATTTATCAATGACTATGAGCAGATGATTTTATTTCTGTGTACTTTTTGCCTATGTATGAAGACTGTTCAGTTACCCCCTTTTATTTTATTTTAAGTAATTTTTTTTTTAAGTTTTTTTTTTTTTTTTTTGTGATACGCGGGCCTCTCACTGTTGTGGCCTCTCCTGTTGTGGAGTGCTCTGGACGCGTAGGCTCAGCGGCCATGTCTCACGGGCCCAGCCGCTCTGCGGCATGTGGGATCTTCCCAGACCAGGGCATGAACCCATGTCCCCTGCATCAGCAGGCGGACTCTCAACCACTGCACCACCAGGGAAGCCCTATTTTTAATTTTTTAAGGAACCCCATATTGTTTCCCACAGTGACTGCACTAATTTACATTCCCACCAACAGTGTACGAGTCTTTCTTTCTCTCCACATTCCTGCCAACATTTGTTATTTGTAGACTTTTTGATCGTAGCCATTCTGACAGGTTTGAGGTCGTATCTCATTGTGGTTTTCATTTGCATTTCTCTAACAGCATTGTTCTACATCTTTCCATGTGCCCGTTAGCCATCTGTATGTCTTCTTTGAAAAATGTCTATTCAGGTCTTCTGCCATTTTTTTTTTTTTTTTTTTTTTTTTTTTTTT
>NW_006796074.1:310357-323384 GCF_000442215.2 Lipotes vexillifer | reverse complement strand
GTTGTGGCCTCTCCCATTTGCGGAGCACAGGCTCCGGACGCGCAGGCTCAGTGGCCATGGCTCACGGGCCCAGCCGCTCCGTGGCATGTGGGATCCTCCGGAAACGGGGCACGAACCCGCGTCTCCTGCATCGGCAGGCGGACTCTCAAGCACTGTGCCACCAGGGAAGCCCCTGCCATTTTTTAATCAGGTTGTTTGTTTTTTTTTTTGATAGAGTTGTGTGAGCTGTTTATATATTTTGGATATTAACCCCTTATCGGTCATATCATTTGCAAATATTTTCACTCATCCAGTAGGTTGTCTTTTCATTTTGTCAGTGATTTCCTTTGCTGTGCAAAACTTTTTAAGATTAATTAGGTCCATTTGTTTATTTTTGCTTTTGCTTCCTATGCCTTAGAAGAAAGATCAAAAAAATATTGCTATGATTTATGTCAAAGAGTGTTCTGCCTATGTTTTCTTCTAGGAGTTTTATGGTTTCCGGTCTTATATTTAGGTCTTTAATGTGTTTTGAGTTTAATTTTGTATATGGTTTGGGAAAATGTTTTAATTTCATTCTTTTCCATGTAGCTGTCCAGTTTTCCCATCACATTTATTGAAGAGACTGTCCTTTTCCCATTGTATGTTCTTGCCTCCTTTATTGTAGATTAATTGGCCATAGTATGCAAGTTTATTTCTGAGCTCTATATTCTATTCCATTGATCTGTGTCTATTTTTGTGCCAGTACCATGCTGTTTTGGTTACTGTAGCTTTGTAGTGTAGTCTGAAGTCAGGGAACATGATATTCCCAGGTTTGTTATTTTTTCTCAAGATTGCTTTTGCTCTTCAGGGTCTTTTGTGGTTCCATGTAAATTTTAGCATTATTTGTTCTAGTTCTATGAAAAATGTCATGGTTATTTTGATAGGGATTGCATTAAATCTGCAGATTGCTTTGCAGTAGGATGGACATTTTAACAACATTAATTCTTCCAATCCATGAACACAGTATATCTTTCCATTTCTTTATATCATTTTCAGTTTCCTTCATCAGTGTTTTATTGTTTTCAGAGTATAGGTCTTTTACCTCCTTGGTTAAGTTTATTCCTAGGTATTTTATTCTTTTTAATGTAATTTTAAATGGGATTGTCTTCTTACTTTCTCTTTCTGATAGTTTATTATTAGTATATAAAAAGCAACAGATTTCTGAACATTAATCTTGTATCCTGAAATTTTACTGAATGCATTTATTAGCTCAAATAGTTTTTTTGATGGAGACTTTAGTTTTCTATCTATAGTATCATGTCATTTGCAAATAGTGATAGTTTTACTTCTTCCCTTCCAATTTGGATGACTTTTGTTTTTTTTTCTTGGCTGATTGCTGTGGCTAGGACTTCCAATGCTATGTTAAATAGAAGTGGTGAGAGTGGGCATCCACCTTATTCCTGAGATTAAGCAAGCATGTTCTTCATGAGCAGAGTCTCAGTTTGTTACAGCCCTCCTGTAAGTCCCACTGGTTTTCAAACCAGCTAAGGGAACTTGTCTTCCTGGTGTTGGACCCCAGGGCCGGGGTGCCCAATATGTGATTCGAACCCCTCACTCCCCAGGGAGGATCTCCGAGCCCATGATATCCCTCTCTTCTGTGCCCCTGACTAGGGAGTCCCACCCTGATTGCTTCTCCTTCTTTCCTTTCTGACTCTGTGTGGATCTTTCTTTACAGTCTCGTGTCCAGTTTACTACCAGTGTCCAGTTTGTTTTCATTGAGAATTGCTCCACATGTAGATGTATTTTTTAATATAAATTTATTTATTTGTTTATTTCTGGCTGCATTGGGTCTCTGTTGCTGTGCGCAGGTTTTCTCTAGTTGTGGTGCATGGGCTTCTCATTTCAGTGGCTTCTCTTGTTGCGGAGCATGGGCTCTAGGCGTGTGGGCTTCAGTAGTTGTGGCACTCAGGCTCAGTAGTTGTGGCTCACGGGCTCTAGAGCGCAGGCTCAGTAGTTGTGGCGCATGGGCTTAGTTGCTCCACGGCATATGGGATCTTCCTGGACCAGGGTTCGAACCCGTGTCCCCTGAGCTGGCAGGCCGATTCTTAACCACTGCGCTACCAGGGAAGTCCCATGTAGATGTGTTTTTGGTGTATTCATTGGGGGAGGTGAGCTCAGCATCCTCCTACTCCGCCACCTTGATCTTCTCCCAGTAAAAGCACTATATTTAGAGATAACAGACCTAAAAGAGCTAAAAGTTGTTGAATTTGGGGTGTATAAATGACAGATGAAGAATGATAGAATGGTTTTCATTCCAAGCCTTTTGGTGCCATGTGACTTTTTTTAAACCACATGCATGTGTTACTTTGATAAAAATACTATGTTTATTACAAATTAAGAAAGTACATGCTCATAGTATATTCAATAGATGCACTCAATGATGTGTTTTTGGTGATGTGGACAAAGACCTATATGCAAGATATCTACTGTTTTTAAAGTAAAACCCAAATGTTTGTAAGAATAGAGGACTGATAACAATTGATATCTAAATATTTCGCATCAGCAAAGCACTTATATAAATCCCAGAACTGTAGGACATGAAAAGAAATGAGATATTTCCTTGTACGCTGGTGGAAAAGACCTCCACTCAATACCATTCCATGAAAAAAGCAAAGTGCAAGGGAGTGTTCAAAGAATGCTCCCATTCATATATTATAGAAAATGTATATTGATAATATGTGCTTTTATATTCATAGAGGACTTCTGGAAATTTACTAAAGTAACTGTTAAACTGTGCCTCTAGGAAGTGGGACTGAGTGGGGAGAGAGGGAGACATCATATTCATTGTATGTCCTTTTTTTACTGTAAAGTGTTCGCTATGTCACTGCACTTAATTTTTCAGTGAAAAACTGCCAATATGGACTTCCTAATCAATCCATTTGAGAAGAGTCTATGAGTGCCCATGTTTAGATATAGAATGGGAGGCTTGGAAGATGGAGGATGGCCAACTCTATAAATATTCTCTTCACCTAGGACTTTTGAGTGTGAGCCCATGGTTCTTGGAAGAATCAGTGCCCTGGGAAGGGTGTTGAGGGGAGGTGGGCTGCAGGGTATGTAATTCTTTCTCTGTTCCTTTGTTTCCAATATCTAGGGCTTGTTCTGAACAATTTGAATGCAAACATACCAATAAAAATCCTGACTATAATTACACGAATTTTGACAACTTTGGCTGGTCTTTTCTTGCCGTGTTCCGGCTTATGACCCAAGATTCCTGGGAGAAGCTTTATCAACAGGTTATCTATTTATTCATTCTCTCTCTTTATTTCCCTCTCTCTCTCTCCTACCCCTCTGCCTCCTTGCCTCCTCTCTCCCTTTCCATCACTTATCTACCTCTTCATCATTTATTTATAACCTACCATCTCTCCTTCACCTTTGTCATCTATTTCTTATCCTTAACAGTTGTACTGTTAAATTGTGTTTTAGAAATTCCATTAGAAACATCAAAAAAAAAAAAAGACTATAAATGTGATATTTGGAAGAAGAGTACAAAAAAACTCCTCTTCCTAGAAATATCACCCCTCTCCAGATTCCCCACTGACTGAAGTTCCGCTACTAGTGCTTCAGCTTTCATGCAGCATTGCTCTCTCTTGCCTTTTTAATTTAAAAAATGCAAATACCCTTGAGAAAGTCACAGTAAAGTCACTATGACTTCTGTGTGAATGTACAGATGGCATTTCCTTGCTGAGAGATAGGGCATCAGGAGCTCTAGGTGATGGGGGAGGCAGTAGATGATGCTGCAGGTAACTGAGCCAACCAGGGCTGGGGAGAGACCAATTGCTACAGTGTAATCTCTACATGAGGTCAAGTCACCCCTCTGCGGAGGAAAGATTCAGACGCCAGCATGTGCTGTGTCCCTTGCAGACTTTGCGCACCTCAGGGCTCTACTCAGTCTTCTTCTTTGTGGTGGTCATCTTCCTGGGCTCTTTCTACTTGATTAACTTAACCCTGGCTGTTGTCACCATGGCTTACGAGGAACAGAACAAGAATGTAGCTGCTGAGACAGAAGCCAAGGAGAAGATGTTCCAGGAAGCCCAGCAGCTGTTAAAGGAGGAGAAGGAGGTAGGGGCACGTGGTGTGAGACAGTGGGGTCTGCTTGGGAGGACCCCAGAGGCCGTGGGGTCTGACACTCAACGTTTCTGTATAAGGCCTAGTCTCAGTGCTTTCCTAACTGGTGCTTTTCTGAGAATTTTTAAGCCCTTTGCAGCTGGCTCTGCTACAGTCTCCCACTAAGATGTCCAGGCGCAGGGCTCTTGAGGAAGGGAACCCTTGGTTTTGATGATCTTTGACCTTCTGAAACCTGAGCCTTCAAAGATAGATCCCAAATTGCTGGCTAGAGGATAAAATGTATGTGTATGTAAATTAAGGCTCTGCTCCAGGCTTTCCTTTGGGAAGCTGGAGATGTTTGTGTCCAGGGACTTTGCTTGCGAGAGTCTGGAAAATCAATCATGGTGGCTGTAGAGATGACAGTCATGATCCTTTCTTATAATCCTTGTTATATTTACAGGCCATTCTTATTGTTTCTGTGACATCTTTACATTTTTTCAGCTCTAAGATTCTAAGATTCGATTCTAAGATTTCAGAGCAGGGCCATGTCATATGCTTTTTCTCATCTTCCACAGAGATTTGTCAGGAGGAAGCCCATCTTAAGTGCTTGATATCTGCAACGTTAAGCGCAAACATTTACTGAATGCTTAGCACATACGGGGCACTGTGCTAAGGGTTAGTGACACAGAGATATCTAAGAGTTAACCCTGCCTTCGAGGGCTGCAATCTCGTGGACAAACAGGACATGTTCCCCACATAAACAGTGACAAAGCTAGCATCCCACATAAACAATGACAAAGCTAGCATATTACAGTTGGGCAATGAGCAATCAAAATGGTCCAGTGCTACCAGAAGAGAGGAGAGAATGCTTACTGAGGTCGAAGTCATTTACAGTGTTCTGTGGGGAGTGTGATCTGTTCATTAATTGCTCTTTTTTCACTCTCTAAGGCTCTGGTTGCCATGGGCATTGACAGAAGTTCACTTAATTCCCTTGAAGCATCATCTTTTTCCCCGAAGAAGAGAAAGCTATTTGGTAATAAGAAAAGAAAATCCTTCTTTTTGAGAAAGTCTGGGAAAGACCAGGTTCCAGGATTAGATTCTGATGAAGTTTCTTCAAAAAAGGCAAGTTTGGGCCAAGGGATTGATGATACTTTAGCACTCTTCAGGGGGACAGGTCAAGTTGTCAGTCTAATTGAAAGGACTCATTCATTCACTCAGTCATTTATCCATTCATCCATTTGCACATACTTCCCTGCATCCATGTGTCTATTCAATTATCCATTTATTTACAGATGTCTATTTAAAATGTTGACAGTGTTTATTTGGCACTGGGGTAGGCACTGGGGATATGTGGGATATATAACACAGGCAAGTAATGATGAAGGCACACTGACAAGGAGGCAGTTACTGTTCAGTGTGATGACCGACATGATGATCACTGAGCGAGAGCAGAGCAGGAGCATCGTCTTAGGGGCGATGTTTGTTCCCTGCAAGGCAAACCCTGAGACGTCAGAGTGCAAGTAGATTATTTGGGAAGTGATCTCAGGAGGCACTAAGAGGGGAGGGGAGAAGTGATACATGGAAGAGAAGGTGGCCAATTAATGTGCATTATTAAGCCAGTTTAATCTCCCTGGAGTGAGGGCACTAGAGTATTTATACATCAGCTTTGATCCATCATTGGTTCAAGACTTCTGGGGTCAGGAAACAATAATTTTTCTGTATTTCTGACATGCTATGTGTTAGGGCAAAAGTGTTTGGGTTGCCAAAGGAAGCCTGAGGACGTATGGATGGGGCCAACAATAGTGTCTGCTTCAGACAACCAACCCCAGACTTAGTGGGGGCTGGGAAAAGAGCAGTGGATCAGAAAAGAGTTCCCAGAGGAAGCAGTGTATAAGCTGAAAGGATGAATTAACCGGGTAAAAGGAAGAATGAAGCACTACCCATAGAGAGAACAGCACATGCATAGGCCTGGAAGCAAAGGAGAGCAGAACATGACCCAGTAGAAAATGTGCAAGTGTGTGTGCGCACGCGTGTGTGTGTGTGAGATGAGGTTGGGGGGGTGGTGGCAAGAGGCTCTAGTGGTAAGATATGGACCATCATAAAAGGCCTTGAAGCCAAGCTAAGGAGTTCATTCTTTACACTGAGAGCAAGTGGTAAGCAGTATGGAAAGGTTTTAAGCAGAAGAGTGATAATGACTAGATTTACATTGTGGAAATCCTGGATGCATTGAAGAGAGGGGATTGGAGGAGTGCGAGACTGGAGGCAACCAATTAAGAAGTTGTTGCAGTGATCCAAGTAAGAGGTGACAATGGCTTAAACTATGGTTAGGGCAGTGAGGATAAAGAGAGATGAACAGGTTACAGTGATCTGCAGAGGAAAAGATTTTGGCAATTGACTAGATGTAGAGGGTGGGGTTTATGGCTTGGGTAGCTGACTTGTTGATGGGTAATCTACTGAGATGGGCAAAGAGCATGTTCTGGGAGCGAGGAAGATAGCAAGCTAAGTTTTGCATGTGCCAATTTTGAGGTGCCTATGGGGCATTCAAGTCAGGCTGTTGAGTAGGCAGCAGGATCTGCAGAAAAGAAGCTATGGGAGGATGTACTGAAGAAAAAGAAAGCTAATTCTTATCATTTAAGGTGGGGGATGTTTGAACATGTTTTAATTCTGGAGAAGAGAAGTCAAAAGAGAGGAAGATGTTGGTGCTACAGGCCAGGGAATAATGGCTAGAGCCTCTTTACTGAGGTAGGGGGAGGATGAAGCAGGCAGGAGGTGGGCGTGTGTGCCTGAGCCCGGGGTGGGGAAAGGGAGTTCAAGGGCCTTTGTAGAAGTAGATGCACGGACCTCACCCACTGCTCTGAGCAGTTCTCTGATGGAGTGACAGGGCAAGAGCTCATGATTTAGAGGCTTCTTTGCTGTCAGATCACAGCATATTCAAGAGACTGCATATATTTTTTAATATTTTGCAAGTTTTTCCTCATTTCACAAAGCAATAGACAAAGACCCAGACACCTAACATAAAGTGTCTTTTCCCTTTAGCTAGAATAGGAAATAGCTATAGAAAGACTGCAGGCTCCCTTTAGAATAGCTTTTCAGAAAGGGATAGTTCGCTCTGGGGCCATGGTTGGTCAGAGCTTTGGGGGGCATAAGTAATTACGGATACCTGAGTTTTCTGGATAGCTGAAGGTTTATGTCCTTTAATCTCTTGGTACTTTAGAGTTGTAGATAAGGTGAGAATCAATAAGCTCTTAGACATAGCCTGAGTGCTTGAAGTTTAGTATATGGATTTTGTGATATTTATTTTGACTGTTCTTTTTAGTTACTGACTATTTCAAAATCTATTTAGGCAGCCACTCAAGGCACTTCACTATGTGGCCTCAATCCACCTTTCTAAATTTATACACCACTTCTGCCCCTTGCAAACATTGTTTCTAAATCGCACTTTTTATTGCTTTCATACCCTGAACCACTGTGCATTAGTTTTTGTAAAATATTTTTTGCTCTTTGTTGACAATGAGTAAAACACGGAGAAAGAAATGTTTCTGTAGGTACGACTCCAGACTCTAGAAATGGGCATACATAAGAAATATGAATGTTCAAACCATATTTCTCTTATCTATTAAATGTGAATTAAGAAAACTGCACCTTTGGCATGCCATGAAGTTGAAGTGAGTTGAGCATCTTCGCTGCATGTGGCATTGAAACAGTTTGTCAGGTTTTGAGGAGAGGTCGCCCCTTCCCTTAGACAGTCCACCATGCCTTCTCTTATAGCCACACCTACTTGAACAAACCAAACGACTGTCCCAGAATCTGTCAGTGGACCACTGTGATGAGCACGGAGACCCCTTCCAAAGGCAGAGAGCGCTGAGCGCTGTGAGCATCCTCACCATCACCATGCACGGTAAGTTCTGTTCCAAGACCAAGGGGGAGCCTAACTTCAAGGATGCCCTTCCCTTCTCCCTCTCTCCAGCCCCCCAGAAGCCCTTTGCAACCCACTGTACTTCCTGCAGAGTGACTCCCCATGCTTCTTTGGAGCATGTGAGCAAAATGGCTTGGAAGAAGCAGGCCTTCCTTTTGGGCCCACCCTGAGCTGCCACTTGGGTCGTGGTGGGACCAAGCGCACCAACGGGACTTCTCGTTCAGGCCAGGCAGTCACAGGAAGTTTCAGTGACAATGATAGCCAGCCAAAGAAGAGAAGACATAGAAGTTTCCAGGAGGTTACAGTTGTCATTGAAGTTAGAATAGGGTTCTGGCATGAATAATAGAAGAAGACTTGCGTATGCAGGCTGGAACCATCTGATGGACCTGATTAACAGGAGACAACAGGGACCAAACTGAAGGGTTCGTGTTCAAGGGCAGGACTCAAGTCACAGCAAGAATGGGATCAAATGGGTTCTTGGCACTTGTGAGCCTATTGCATCATCTCATGAGGCCTTGAAATTGTGTGGAAATAAGGGTGCAGCTGCTTTCTGGCCTGAATTCAACCAACTGATAGCATACCTTTTGTTTCAGTGCTTATAGATGCCCCTGCCTGAATATCTCCCCTTCCCCTGAGCCCTGGTAGCTTCCTGTGCTCTGGTACAGCCATCACCATGGTCTTCCTTGAGTGAACATAACTTGGGCTTGTGTCTGTCTCTCTCATGGGTTCATAGCCAGTCAGTGTTGACTTCCCCATCTGTATCTCCCACAGTGTGGCCCTGCTCCCAGATGCTCAATATAAGTATAAAGACTTGAAGTACTTGACTATACCACATGGAAGTTGAGTGTGGGAAACCTTCCTAGCTATGCGTCAGTACCCTTCTTGACTGATCATGTTGTAGCACAGGAGATGCTAGGGAAGAGGGAGGAAGGAATGCACCCAGGCAAAGAACAGCCAGACTGGCTCAGACCTAACTCCTCAAGTGCTCTTTCAATTCTCCTTCTCCAGAACAAGAAAAATCACAGGAACCTTGCCTCCCATGTGGGGAAAACCTGGCATCCAAATACCTCGTGTGGGACTGTAGCCCCCGGTGGCTGTGCATTAAGAAGGCCCTGAGAACCGTGATGACTGACCCCTTTACTGAGCTGGCCATCACCATCTGCATCATAATCAACACTCTCTTCTTGGCCATGGAGCATTACAAAATGGACCAGAGTTTTGAGAACATGTTGTACACAGGGAATTTGGTAACTCTCGGCTTTTTAAAATATAAAACATATTTCAAACTTTGAATTATAACTCAAAGTCTAAACATTTTGTGAGTGGCCTAACCTAACGTAGGTCTTTGGTCCTCTTAGGTGGAGTAGAGGGAAAAGATGACCGTTAGGATTTTATTTTTACCCATTTCAGTAATTTTCCATGGGCCCCTGTTCGCCCTCTAGTACGTTGAGGTGTTTCTTTAGTCATCTAATGGATGACTAAAGGGTCATTCAGTGGTAAGACAGAAGCAAGTAGACATCTTAAACGGTCAACTATTTTGGATGATCAAGAAAACATTAACCATATCCAGAGACCCATGGTAATGAGAACCATGGTCCCCAGTGATATTGACAACATCATTTGTCACAAAACAGTGTGACTGCCATTACTAAGTGTTATTTTCCCTGGAAAGGTGAGTCAGAGCATGGAAGCTGTAGGAGGTTCTTTCCCAGGAGTAGGTGTGAGAGGCTTGTGGGGTGGGGTGGGCATGGGGTTCCAGACTTGAGCCTGCTTCAGTGCGTTTGTTATTGGATGAAGCTACTCTCAGTTAAATTGGGAACATTAAGATACAGGAGCAGATTTTTCCAGAACTGTTCACTTTAATTCATAGCTCCTGCAGAAGGCCCAAGGGAAAATTAGTTTCCCAAATATCAGAAATAATAAGTACCTAGTGAATGTTCTACCCTAATTTGCTACTGAGTTAATTAGCTAAAAACCTTACCAGAATGTCTAGCCTTTTCTTCTTACAGTTTTATGTTATTTTTTCTAATTTAAAAAGCAATGTATGTTATTTTAATTTTAAAAATAAGAAAAAATACAAAGAAGGGAAATACAAAGAAGAAACTCATTTCCTATGGTCTTAGTAGCAAAGATGATCATTTTTAGCATTGCAGAGTATTGCCAGGCAGTATGTATGTATGTAGGTATTTTTAAATTTTCCTTTTTTTTTTACTTTGACAAGAACTCACAGTACGTATTGAATCAGGAGTTGGTCCACAGAGCTGCTTCCATGCATCAGGTTTAGGATGGTGTAGAACTGTAGACAGGTGCCTGTTACCCTTGGTTCCACATCCCATGCAGGAAGAGTAGGGAACTGCAGTATAAGAGCAGGGTGGATCTCCTTACAGACAGTCTGCATTTAAGTTCCTTTTCCCATACCGCCTTTGGGAAGAAGTGCCCTGTGGGTGTGCATAGGTCAGATTAGATTCCACGTTGCACAATAAAGCTAAGACACACAATACCTTCTAACAGGCTGGCATCTTCTGGGCTCCAGGCCGGGGTGTTTAGCTCTCTCCTGTTGAGGTGTCCCAGAATGGCCTGACGGTTTAGTTTCACTTGGAGGCAGAATGCTGTGCCCTCAGGGCCACAGCCCCTACCTCGACAGAGTTAGCAGGACCCATCTTTCAGCATCTCCTGGTAGATGGAGTTATTGGATAAATTCCAGAGAATAATCAACCCAGAGTCATCCCCCTGGACAGAGCTTCCCAATTGCAAAGGTGGTCTGTCCATCACTTCATCTGCTGGTCCAACTGTGGGAAATAGCCAAAGCCCGCCTCTCACATTTCCCGCTGACCAGGCATCCTGGGTGCTGAAGTGAAGTTGCATTTTACAGCTGGAAGCTGGCAAATTAAGTGACATTCTTCTTCACTCTCTCCAGAGGCAAAAGGAGCACAGGGACATTGTTGGTGTCTGAGAACACAGACAGCAGCTGGACCCTGGGTCCTGAAAATTGAAGAGAAGCATGCAGAGCTGGTTATGTAGCCTGTGCATCTATTCCATGTGCCCCATTCCCTAGACATGCAAAAAAGGGGCAGCCACCTCACCTCTTGTGCCCTCCTGATGGTGGTGCACGGAGGCCTTGGAGCCCTGAGCTTGAAAGAACACATTCAGACCTCTCCTGTCTGATGGATGGACCAGGATTAAGCTGGCCTGTGGAGTTCTGTGGACTAGACTTAGAAATGGGCTCTCTAGGCTTCAGAATTGCTTGAATCAAGCGAGTACATTGAGCTCCCAAGGAGTCATAAATAGCAATTGAATTGGATTGCAAAACCAATGGTCCCAAAGCATCTAGGGACACTGTTGGGCTCAGACACCTAAAGCCTGAAGGAGACAGGAGGAGGAAGAGTGGGTCAAAAGGGGATGGAGATCAGTCCGACACAATTAACTGGAATGCACAACACTGCCTGCTTTTAGGCGCTGGTTATGGCACTGCGCAGGAATAGGCAGCAATTTTTAAAGGGAGAAGATAGGTATAAGCTTTGATTTTTCTTTGCCACCCTTGATTTCTTTTTATTTGCCTATTCTGTGTTTATTTATGCCTATCCTTTTATTTTAACTTGTGTCATTTTATTTTAGGGATGTATTTTATAAATAGTAAGTCATTGAATTATTTATAAAAATAGATTGCGTGTTACTTTTTAATAAGGAAAGTTAATCATTTAGGGGTTGTTTTTGTTGTTTCCAGAACTAAAGAGGACAGTCTTATAACACAGCGGTCCCCGACCTTTTTTTTTCTTTTTTTAAGATGGTGGGGGTAGGAGTTTATTAATTAATTAATTTATTTTGCTGTGTTGGGTCTTCGTTTCTGTGTGAGGGCTTTCTCTAGTTGTGGCAAGCGGGGGCCACTCTTCATTGCAGTGCATGGGCCTCTCACTATCGCGGCCTCTCTTGTTGCGGAGCACAGGCTCCAGACGTGCAGGCTCAGTAGTTGTGGCTCACTGGCCTAGTTGCTCCGCGGCATGTGGGATCCTCCCAGACCAGGGCTCGAACCCGTGTTCCCTGCATTAGCAGGCAGATTCTCAACCACTGTGCCACCAGGGAAGCCCCAGCAGTCTCCAACCTTTTTGGCACCAGGGACCGGTTTCGTGGAAGACAGTTTTTCCATGGACTGTGGAGGGGGGAGATGGTTCAGATGGTAGTGCGAGCGATGGGGAGCGGCAGATGAAGCTTCGCTGGCTCGCCTGCCGCTCACCTCCTGCCTGGTTCCTAACAGGCCACAGACTGGTACTGGTCTCCGGCCCGGAGGTTGGGGACCCCTGTTAAGACGGACATTTTAGGGGCTTCCCTGGTGGTGCAGTGGTTGAGAGTCCGCCTGCCGATGCAGGGGACACGGGTTCGTGCCCCGGTCCGGGGAGATCCCACATGCTGCGGAGCGGCTGGGCCCGTGAGCCATGGCCGCTGAGCCTGCGCGTCCGGAGCCTGTGCTCCGCAATGGGAGAGGCCACAACAGTGAGAAGCCTGCGAACCGCAAAAAAAACAAAACAAAACAAAAACAAAAACAAAAAGGACATTTTAAAAGACTTTAACCCTTTTCATATTACTGTATTATTTTCATACTATTGTTTTTCTCATTTCTATTTAATGTGTGTGTGTGATAAGAGAAAGTGCTGTTTGCTATGAAGGAATGCTTTGCTTTATTTTCTGCAAAGAATAGAAGATAGATTTAGTTTTGAATTTGGCTACTATGCTACATTTTGCAAATTTCTTAAGCCTGTATTATCTAATTGTTAAAGACAGAGAATTATTTTTCCCTTGGAAAAGACACAGTTTAGTGCTTTTTAAGCTCTTGCACCTCCTTTTAATTCTTTGATATTTTCTTCTGGAATGATGCGCCCTGCGTTCTAGTGAGTCTTTAGGATTATATTCTGACTCCCTAATCTTCCTTTCAACCATAACCAATCTAGGGTTTATCCTCTATATCAGGTTGCTCAAAGACATTTTTCTGTGCCTGCTAGTATTTTTCAGTTCTCTGCTCTGGGCTCTTTTAATTTTTTTTTTTTTTTTTTTTTT
>NW_006796074.1:298209-310306 GCF_000442215.2 Lipotes vexillifer | reverse complement strand
TTTTTATTTTTTTTTTTTTTTTTTTTTTTTTCCTGATCAAGGTGTTGAGATTGAATGGTTAGGTGAACTCCTCCTGCATTCTGGTTTATGAACGATATTTATCTTTAGTTTTCAGAGCTGTTGTGTACTCCCCCCACTTCGGAGTTATTAGTATCTTAAAGAGAATTCAGAGGAGGAATTGCTTGACACTTCCTATTACCCTGCCATCTACCAAGAAGTCAGTTTTGCTTTATTTTTTAACAGAATGGAAAATAATATTTATTCTCCATCCTGATGTCTCTTAGCTTGGTGACGCTGGAGAGGAGGCCATGGTGGAGGGCAGAGAGAGGGGCAAAGGTAGAGTGAGGTTCATACTACAGTGGTAAACCTTTTTTTGTGTGTGTGAATTGCAGGGCATATTGTATCAAGCATGAGAATACATTTTATTTCTTTGTAACCTCTGTAATTCCCTTGGACCATTCTTAAAAGTGTATCTCCAAGAAGAGGTAGCTTCCGTTTCTTATTTTTCTTTGTGTCGCTGTAGGTTTTCACTGGTATTTTCATGGCTGAAATGTGCCTAAAAATCATTGCGCTGGATCCCTACCACTACTTTCGTCGAGGCTGGAACATTTTTGACAGCATTGTTGCTCTTCTGAGTTTTGCAGAGGTGATAATAAATAGTATGTGTCCAGGAAAGCAAAGTTGTATGTCACTTCGTTCCTTAAGAGTGGTAAGGCACTTTCTTTCCTTCTTTTTTTTTTTAAGGGGCTGTCAGGATGATAATCCAATTTAACCAGCTCTTTATTTATTTATTTATTTGGTTGCACCGGGTCTTAGTTGTGGCAGGCGGGCTCCTTAGTTGCAGCAGGCAGGCTCCTTAGTTGTGGCATGTGAACTCTTAGTTGCGGCATGTATGTGGGATCTAGTTCCCTGACCAGGGATCGAACCTGGGCCCCCTGCATTGGGAGCGCAGAGTCTTATCCACTGCTCCACCAGGGAAGTCCCATACTGAATAACTTATCTGACAGGATTGAAGAGTCTTGAGTGAGTTCAGTAGCTAGTTTGGATTAAACTTTACCATCTTACCTTAACCTGAGAACCAAAGCTGCACTCCTCCTCCCACCCAGGTCTTTAATACCTTTGTGAGTCCCAAGGCGTTTTCTCTCAGGTGAACCCCTACTTTCCTCCCTCTCCCTCCACAAGATGATCCTTCAGGCAACCAGATGCAGAATTGTGTCTTCTGGTATCAGGGCTCTGCTCCTTGCTTCGTGTACAACCCCTCCAATGATCTCTTCCCCCACAGAGCTCTGAGCCAGGCATCCTCACAGCTGGGCTTACCAAGTGGGTGTAGACTACAGAGCCCAGGACGGGGGTCGGGTGCTGCCTGCAGTTGTTATCTCACAGGGTCCCTCTTCATTGCTGCCAGTACCACATTCCTTTTCTGTAGTCTTTGCCTTCCATCCACAAACCATTGGAGGCATCCTGGCAACCTTTGCCGAGCACCTGATCTGTACATGAGGGAAAGTTCAAAGGTGAGGAAAGCACTGCCTTCAAGGAGTTTGCAGTCTAGGGAAGATACAAGACAGGCCCAGAAATGACCATGAGGCAAAGTGGAGTGTGACAGACCCCACAAGAGGTATGGACAGAAATCACAGAGAAATCACATGTGGGAGGGTAATAGGGAAACCACAAAAGGTGACCTCTTGTCCCCTTTCAGAGATTTACTTTTGTTTTTGGCATGGATAGGATTTCTAAGCCTGTAGAATAAGACATTTGATTCAGTTACTTAAGCATACATTTTATACTTGGCATATGTTAGAAAATCACACTGCTTGAAGTCAAGCGTTATTAGGCCGCTCCCTAAAGTTTTATTGGTGCTTGGGTGAGCAAAATTACATTTGCTTTACTATTGTTTAGGCTTATTACAGCCATGCTATGAGGCAAGGAGCTCTGTGGCATTGCCTATGAATAAGAACAGAACCACAGTTTCTCCCTGAGATGCCCTCAGCTCCCCTCTAAGTAGACAGTGGTGGTCCTTCTCTTGAGATATAAGTCTTACTGAGCTGCAGTATCTCCCCACCCCGCAAATAGTTGATACTTAACAGGATTGTACTTGGGAGTGAAACCACTGGTTTACATTGAAAGTTAATATAAGAAATAATCTATGAAACTAGTTGCTGTGTTTTTTCTAAGCTTATTGTTTCCTATAAGGTCTGTAAGTTTCCATGGAGAAAATTTCTCGTGGAAAAAGAGAGTGTGTCTTGACTGGCTGATTGCCTTTTCTCTCCTAGGTTCAAAACATCATGTTACTCTTGTCATCCTTATGAAGTTTAGATTCAAACTTGTGACCTCAAATATATAATACAGGAGTTAGCAAACTTTTTCTGTAAAAGGCCAGACGGGGGCTTCCCTGGTGGCGCGGTGGTTGGGAGTCCGCCTGCCGATGCAGGGGACATGGGTTCGTGCCCCGGTCTGGGGGGGTCCCGCGTGCCGCGGAGCGGCTGGGCCCGTGAGCCGTGGCCGCTGGGCCTGTGCGTGCAGAGCCTGTGCTCCGCGATGGGAGAGGCCACAGCAGTGAGAGGCCCACGTACTGCAAAAAACAAACAAACAAAAAAAAGGCCAGACGGTAAATATTTTCAGCCTTACAGGCCATGTGGTCTCGAAACCACTCAGCTTTGCATGTGTCGAAATGTGTCGAAACCACTCAGCTTTGCTATCGTAGTACAAAAGTAGCTGTAGCCAGTAGAGAACGCATGTGCGTGGCTGTGTTCCAATAAAACTTTATTCATGGACATGGAAATTTGAACTTCATGCAATTTTCATGTGTAATGAAATATTTTAAAAAATTATTTCCAACCATTTAAAGATGTAAAAAACATTCTTACCTCTCAGGCCATATAAAAGCAGGCAATGGGATGGATTTGGCCCTGGGGCCAAAGTTTTTGACCCTTGGTATATTATGTAGGGTTCCAATACATTCATTATATTTAATAAACATGTATGCTCAATTCCACCATCATGATCCCAAAGTCTTTATCATTTAAAATATTAGACCAAAATATTCCATTTTTAAAACAAAAAGTAGATACAGGTGAATATTAGATTGGGACATGGAGTTGGTGACCATGTTTGGGATGGATCTGGCTTTGAAAAGATTTTTGAAATTTATAAATGCTGTGGTTTGGGAACATGTCATTTAAATTGTAGCTGAGCAGATGGAATTTGTTCGTAACTGGCTTTTCTTCCATTTTTGTTTATTGTCTGTTTTTACAGCTGAGGGTCTTCAAGTTAGCCAAATCCTGGCCAACTTTAAACACACTGCTTAAGATTATTGGCCATTCCGTTGGAGCCCTTGGAAACCTGACTGTGGTCTTGGCCATTGTGGTCTTTATTTTCTCAGTAGTTGGCATGCAGCTTTTTGGCTCTAAATTCAATTGCATAAAGAGTAATTCAAAGTCCCATGATCCTGCAGTCCCATGTTTACGACGCTGGCACATGGGGGATTTCTACCACTCCTTTCTGGTGGTATTCCGCATCCTTTGTGGGGAATGGATCGAAAACATGTGGGAATGTATGCAAGAAGCTAACCAAGCCCTGTGCATTATTGTGTTTCTGTTGATCATGGTGATAGGAAAACTCGTGGTGAGTGTCTTAGTTTTGTTGTTGTTGTCATTGTATTAAATACATGGACTAAACAAATGCATTGGCTTCTTTTGTAACACTTCACTAGTGAAAGTTGTTACTCTAAGTATAGTATTATAAATGTAATGTTATATAATATTTTAAAATCTGCATTTGAATTTTGTTTGAAGACAGTACAATAAGCATGAAAGAAAACCTTGTCACGTAGTGCTCATAAAGATGTTCCAATGTCTATCCTACTCCAGGTGGTTATTCAGATCGCCATTGATTGGCCGAGGTAGGGGTTTTTGACTTAATTTGTTCAATAGATGTAAAGAGATGTCCACTGAGGAAGGTTTCTTGTTGTTTAAAAGAAGAAGAAGGAGGAGGAGGAAGAGGGATGAGGAAAAAAAAGTGGGCCTTTTACTTCCTCTGGACCTTTTATGACCGTGACTCTTGGTAGAACTGCAAACATTATACAGCCATGAGAAGAACTAAACTAAGACAAAGTAAGCACTGAGGAAGATAGAGGGAAGGTGGAACAAACCTATTGTCGGGTCATAGTTGGTCCCCTGTTTAAAATGTTTCAAATATCTTGTCATGTGACATTTTCTTACTGTGTAAGCTGCCCTGAGTCTGTTACTTGCAGCTGGAAACATGGCTATTTATGGAGAGGCTAATTAGGTGTACACCAGTGAGGGTATGAAGAGACAGGAGACAGACAGGGATACCTGAGCGTAAGTTCTTCAGAACTGAGTTGGGGCTATCATGCAAATATAATTAACAATCCACATAGAAATAAAATTAACTATCCTAAATACCTAATAAGTGATGTTGATAGACAGTAAGAGATACGAAAGATCAGAAGGGCAGGGTATCACCCAAGGGAGTGGGAAGGGAGCACTAAGAAAGGCTTTGTGGGAGACACAGTACTTGAGAAGGGCACTTAAGAGGCAAAGAGGACTTAGCAAATAGAGGAGAGCTTGAGCAAAGATTCTGACCTGGGAATTCTCCTGGTGAAGCTGAGGAAGAGTGACTAGACCCATTAACACCCACAAGACACTTCTCCCAGGGAGCTGTATATGTTTGAGCTGGTGAGAGCCACAAACAAAAGAGATTAAAAAAAGCCTGCACAAGTATACCGTCTCTCAAATTGTGCAGACAGGAGAGGACCTCCTAGCACAGCAGTCTTAGACATCAGACCCATATCCCTGTGGGCAATTCCAGAAAAAGTCCAACCTCATGATTCTGGCTGATCCCCAAGGAATATCCACTTTTGATTTTGCCACGTGGTTTCGCCATTCAGCCTTACCCTGGCCAGGGTCTACAGTATGTGCTGCTTACACACAGACAGACTGGATATGGCTGTCTGCACCCTTTAACGTCAGTTTTTCTTTGGTCTTATCTTGATGTCCCTATTACTTCCTCAATCTTCTCTCCTTTTATTTATTTTACAGATGAACTTTCTTGGGCGGCAGAAGGACATAGAACTCTCATTTGATTTTGTTTTGGGTCTTGGGGAAAAGTTGTTGTGGAAACCTACTGTATTCTTTCCTTTGCTAAATTTTTCATTCTCCTTATGTCCCCCCTCCCTTTGCCCCTTCCCAGGTACTCAACCTCTTCATTGCCTTGCTGCTCAATTCCTTCAGCAATGAGGAGAAAGATGGACACTTGGAAGGAGAGGTTAGGAAAACCGAAGTCCAGTTAGCCCTGGACCGGTTCTGCCGGGCTTTTTGTTTTGTCATATGTACTCTTGAGCATTTTTGTACCAAGTGGTGCGGGAGACAACATTTACCAAAGCGAAAAGAGGTGATAGAAGGCCCTGAGGCAGAGAGCAAAGGTGTCATTCCCCTGGTCACAGAGATGAGAAAGGGCCCAGAGACCTGGGAGGAGTTTGGTGTACTGACTTCCGCACCAAAGACCTTGAGTGTCGGGCATGATCAGACTTGGTTGGCCCCACTAGCAGAGGAAGAAGATGATGCTGAATCCCCGGGTGAAGATAAGGCACAGCCTGTCACACGACCTGAGGCTGGAAAACAGGTATGAAGGTTCACACATAGACTTAGAGGTTGTACAAAGCTAGAGTTGCCATAGCGCACTGGTTGCCTGCCCTGTTCTGAGCACTATGGAGGGATGATAAGGGTATAAAATGTGGCAGCTGCACATCCGGGGCTGGTTCTAATCATGGTCCTGCACATGTGGCACAGGTGGGCGGTGTCAGAGGAGTTCAGAGGGGAGCACGATCAGAGTGGGCTGGGGCAACAGGGGAGTCAAGTGCCTTTGGTTGAGCCCTAAAAGAAGAAGTATAGAGTTTGAATTGGCTGAAAGGTGAGAAAGGGAGTGTGGAAGGTGAAGTGAATAGCACAAAAAGAGATTTTGTTTCTTATGAATTGCCTACCACCCTGGGAAGGATCACTTAGCCATAGCCGCTACCCCTGGTACTCGGAGGGGCAGTAGTCTCTCATCTCTCAGCCTCCCTCTTCCTTCATGGAACCTCTGCCCTGCAAACTAGCTGGAGTAAGGGTGATCAGGGCCCTAGTATTCTCAAGCTTTTGAACCTGGAATAGAGTCTCTGTCCTATGAGTAGAAACTGAATTGAAAAAGGAAATCCAACTTCTTGGCCACCAGAAATTCACCAGAAATTTAGCCTCTTCAACTCAGAGTTGGAGGAGATGAGAAAAGTTGGTAACCTGCACCTTCTGGTGAGATACATATCTCTTGACTGGGAGCTGAGGGTAAAGGGAGCCCCATCCTCTTGGTCACATCTGCCTAGAGTGGAGCTTCTGTCAAACTGAGCTGGGGGTGGGAAGGAAGAGAGCAGATCATGGCTCAAGTGACATCGACTCCTGCTGTTATTACTGAAATGTGTAGTTTTTTTAGTAAATATTTCTTCATTTGCTGTATGCCCTTAGGACAATTTCCAGAAACTTAAATGACGTTTTACGAATATTTTCCACCACTTACGTTAATTTTCCTGTGGAGCATGTCTGCAGAGCTTCTTACTTTACTATCCAGGAAGCGAAATTCTGTATATCTTTTTTAAATGAAATTCTAAACTTGTTAATTTTAGTGATGCTTTCAGATTACTATACTACTTTCATTTTTTTCTCAAGTAAATTCACCTCCCTGTAGCTAATTTTTGAGGGCTACTGGTTTTATGTTTGTCTCCTCATACATTTTGGAGTGTGAATTTGAAAGCTCATCTTTGTGGGAGGATCTGTCCCTCTCTCAGCAGTCTAAGTTCTGTGGTATCTTTAATCGACCCTCCTAGAGGATCCATTTCAGAACTAAGTCTTGTATTGCCAACTTGGGATTCTTGTCTAATAGTGATACTAGGCATTTTTCAGATCCAGTCACTGAACCAGTGGCTCCCTTTGCCCAGGTCTTGTTTCTGAGGCTGTGCTTCCTCCTTCCTCTCTAGGTATGCAGCTTTGTATAATTGTAATCCCAAACATTGGCCACAGCTTCTTTTGTTGACTTATTTATTTTTAACATCTTTATTGGAGTATAATTACTTTACAGTGGTGTGTTAGTTTCTGCTTTATAACAAAGTGAATCAGCTATACATATACATATATCCCCATATCTCTTCCCTCTTGCGTCTCCCTCTCTCCCACCCTCCCTATCCCACCCCTCTAGGTGGTCACAAAACCACAGCTTCTTTTGACTTTCTCTCAAGTGCAAGAACTTCACCCCAACCCACAGTTTCAAGCTTTGGGCATAACTGTGGTTTCCTTCCTCACACGGGGCACTTTTATTCACCATTACCTGCTACATACTTTAAATTGTTATTACTTTATATTTCTGTTCTGTGTCTGGTCCATAGATAGTGTGTACCTGTTTATTGTGTGTATATGTTCAAAGGGGAAAAGTGTTCTTAAATCGTGACCTTACAATGTCAGATTCACAGGAACCCTCACATAGATTTTAGGATGAAACCTTCACTTAAGGTGTGACTTTGCATATCCTTCTTGGATTTAGCTGAAGGTCATAGGACAAAATTTAGTTTTTATTTTTATGTTGTGATATATTTTCATATTTTCTTTATGTCTTTCAGTTACCTATTTTGCTAAGCCAACCCTCTGTACCCAACAGAGTAAAATATTATTTTCCAAGTTATTCTTCTAATATTTTTATACATCTATTTTTACATCAGAATATCAAATGATTATGGATTTTAATTTTTACTGTATTCTGACATTGTAATATTTTTTCAGGGATAACTAATTATGCCAGTACCATTTATTAAACAATTTATTATTTTGCCATTGAATTGAAAGGCTACAGTAAGTTCCACCTCTTAATTATTTGGTGAATTTTGTATCCAAACCATGTGGTTTTGATTATTATTACTTATGAGTAAGTTTTGTTATCTGTTTCCTATAGTAGTGTTCCAGAATTATTTTATGTTGACTTTTTCCAGGATCAGTTTTCAAAAGTAAAGCGAAAAATGTTAATAATGTAATAATTCTCATGACAAACAGAAAACCAAATAGAATTCAAACTTGTTTCATCTCAAGTGAGATGTCCAGGAGGAATATTAATTCTACTTGGGGTTTCTCAGTGTCAGGCCAGTGAACTCCATCAGAAGACCAAGGAGCCCACCAGTCCAGGAGCTCAGAGTGTGGAAATGGACATATTCTCTGAAGGTGATCCTTATCTGTCGATACAGAATCCCCGAAAGGTAATTTTCCCAGGGTGTTCCCAGAAGAAACACGGCTCATCCATACACCTTCTCCAAGATAGCCGCTGTGGAAAAATATCAAGATTAGTACAAAGCAAACTGCCAGAATTAGATCTTAAGCAAAGGTCTAGGCCAGGGTTTCTCAACCTCTCCACTATGACATTTGGGACAGGATAATTCTGTGTTATGTGGACTATTCTGTGTATTGTAGGGTGTTCAGCAGTACTCTGGCCTCAACCCACTAGAAGCCCATAGCATCCCCCCATTGTAAAAATAAAAAATGTCTTTAGACATTGCCAAAATGTCTCCTAAAGGGTAAAAATCAATGACATTGCCAAAATGTCTCCTGGAGGGTAAAATCAACGAGAACCGCTGTTCTAGGCCTATTATTCTGGGAGTTGAGGTAGCTGACAATTTCAGTCTCGGTAAAGTAGCATCCTTCTCATCACCTGGCTTCCATATTTGGGGTTAGTCAGCAGATGAGGTAAGATTTGGAGGGAGGAAAAGGTTGAGGCACTGTGTCTTCATGTGCCTTATCTTTCATCAACCAAGGGAGAGCAGTTAGAGAATTCTTTCCTGAAGTCAGGGCTGGTCAGAACATTTAGGAAAGAACGCAACAAGAGGTATACTTTCTAGACACCCCTCATACCTTTGCCCAGCTAATTTCGTTCATAAAAAGTCATAAAATAAGGTATTCAGTATTAACCATGGTGACAGAGGGTGTTGGAAAGTGATTCCGCCTTTCTTTGTTCTGACGTACAGAAGTCTGATGCTACGAGTGTGCTCTCAGAATGTAGCACCACTGGTCCACAGGATCCCTTTAGGCGGGTACTTGAAATGGTTCCCAAAAAGGAACCAGAGAGATGTTTGCCCAAAGGTAAGTGGCAGTATTCCTACATTCAGTTCATGGAATATTTGGATGGGATTCTGTTATTTTTTGAAGAGCTATGGTTTTTATAGATGCCTTCTTTCTGCTTCTACTGGAGACAAAAGTGAGGAGTCTTCCTTGGATTCTCGGGATCATTTCAGGAAATTCTTCTTTTTTTTTTTTTGGCGGTACGCGGGCCTCTCACTGTTGTGGCCTCCCTCATGGCGGAGCACAGGCTCCGGACGCGCAGGCTCAGCGGCCATGGCTCACGGGCCTAGACACTCCGCAGCATGTGGAATCTTCCCGGACCAGGGCACGAACCCGTGTCCCCTGCATCGGCAGGCGGACTCTCAACCACTGCGCCACCAGGGAAGCCCTCAGGAAATTCTTGATTTAGGTGGGGTCAACTTGTACAGCCCAAGTACCAGGGCAGAAAATCTAGAAAACTTTCCCAGAAAGCCCACTGGGCCAGTATTTTTGCCACTTGGTAGAGTTCCCAGTACATCAATTGTCAGGATGTACTAGAGGTCATAGACCAAGAGAACTTGACCATAAGTCTGGGGTTGACTAGAGCCCTTGCCAGGCCCTCAACTCATCTCTCAAGATTTTTCTTTGGGAGCAGAGGTCCAAGATAGTGGCGTAGGAAGTCCCTGAGCTCACCTCCTTTCACGGACACACCAACTCTACACCTACTTATAGAGCAGTTCCTCCTGAAAAAGACCTGAGGGTTGATTGAACAGCTACTGCACATAGAAAGACCACATAGAAACAGGTAGGAAAGACGGAGACATGGTATCCATGGGAATCCCACCCCAACTTAGTGACCTACAGTAAGAAGGAATATGGCTGCAGGGCCAGAGCACAGACTCACCTACCTTGGGACGCAGCAAGAAAACAGCAGTTTAAAGGGCATCTAGACTATACTGGAAGGAAATCCATGTACTAACCCTAGAGCTTCTCCCAAATGAGCAGGGAAGTTCTGGAGCCCTCTGTGGGGTCAGAGGCACCAGAGAGCGCCTTTGAGTTACCCCTAGAACTCCCCCTAGCCCTCACTCACTCCAGCTCTAGCTACCCCACCAAGGCAGCCTTGGCCTCAGCACTCCCCAGGGACTGACTCCAGCCCAAGCCCTCTCTAACCCCAGCTGCCCTGCCTGGGTGGACTTAGGAGGAGTGCTCCCCAGAGATTGCCCCTGGCAAGCTCCAGCCCCAGTTGCCCTGCTAAAGCTGCCAGGTGCAAGCCATCTACGCGGGATACTAACACATGAGTCCACTCCTTTGAAACCAAGATAGGTAGCTGTTTAACCTAGTTCATAGAAACAAAAACTGAAAGTCATAATGAGGAGATAGAGAAATGTATTCCAAATGAAAGAACAAAATAAAACCCCAGGAAAAACCCTAAAGAAACAGAGGTAAGTAATTTACCTAACAAAGAATTCAAAGAGATGATCATAAGAATTCTGACGAAACTAGGGAGGAAAATGAACTTCATCCCAGTAAGAACTTCAATGAAGACTTAGAAAATGTAGGAAAGAATTGAATAATACAACAATAATACAATCCACACCAAGACACATTATAATTAAAATGTCAAAAATTTGAATATATTGTGCCATTCCCTTTGCTCTGTAAAGTTTCTGCTGAAAAATCATCTGATAGTCTTATGGAGGTTCTCTCGTGTAAAGCTAGTTCTCTTTCTCTTGCTGCTTTTAAGAATCTCTCTTTATCTTTAATTTTTTGACATTTTAATTATAATGTATCTTGGCATGGATCTCTTTGGGTTCATCTTGTTTGGGAACCTCTGTGCTCCCAATCTCCAAACTTGGATGTCTGTTTCCTTCCCCAGGTTAGGGAAGTTTTCAGCCATTATTTCAGTATTAACCATGGTGACAGAGGGTGTTGGAAAGTGATTCCGCCTTTCTTTGTTCTGACGTCTTTTGTCCCTTTTCTCCTTCTGAGGCCCCTATAATGCTAATGTTAGTATGCTTGATGTTGTCTCAGGGTTCCCTTAAACTCTTCACATTTAAAAAAATTCTTTTTGCTGTTCTGATTGGGTGATTTCCACTGCCCTGTCTTCCGGATCACTGATTTCATTCTTCTGCATCCTCTAATCTGTAATTCCCTCCAGTGCATTTTTCATTTTAGTTATTGTATTCTTCAGTTCTGATTGGTTCTTTTTTATATTTCCTGTAGTTCTATATCTTTGTTGAATTTCTCACTGAGTCAGAACTGGCACATTATGACTCCTGTTCTGCTGTGTTGGCCAAATGTTGTCACATGGCTGAGCCCAGATTCAAGGGGTTGGAAAAAGACTCCACCTCTTTAGTTGGAGGACTTTCAAAGTCACATGGTGTGTCCAAGGAGGGGTGAAGAGTTGGGCTATTAATGCACATGTATTATAGACACTAATGATAGTGATGCTAATTCCTTGCAGGTCTGGATTGCTGCTCTCCATGCTGTACTATGGACAAGAGGAAGTCCCCCTGGATCATTTGGTGGGACCTGCGGAAAACCTGCTACCAAATAGTGAAACACAGCTGGTTTGAGAGCTTTATTATCTTTGTGATTCTGCTGAGCAGTGGGGCACTGGTAAATTATCATGGTCTTGTTGGGGGCATTGGGGATCAAGGCAGCTGGGTGGCTTCATTCTGACTTGGCCCCTCACGGGGCTGTGAATGTGGGGAGACCAAGAAGAAGTGGGATCTCTGCTGTTGTATCCCCTTAGGGGACAGGGTTTTGCACAACAAGTTCTGGAGGAATGCTACAACTGGGAAATCCCCAAGCTGAAGATGCTTTACCTGTGGGAAGGATGACCCAAATTGGCACTTTTTCTTTTTTTCTTTTTCTTTCTTTCCTTCTTTCCTTCTTTCTTTCTTTCTTCCTTCCTTCCTTCCTTCCTTCCTTCCTTCCTTCCTTCCTCCCTCCCTCCCTCCCTCCCTCCCTCCCCT
>NW_006796074.1:295350-298152 GCF_000442215.2 Lipotes vexillifer | reverse complement strand
TCCCCTCCCTATACTGGCTGCACCACACAGCATGCGGGAACTTAGTTCCCCTACCAGGGATTGAACCCGTGCCCCCTGCAATGGAAGTGTGTAGTCTTAACCATTGGACCATCAGGGAAGTCCCCAAATAGGCACTTTAAAGTGGCTATTGGAGTCTTGCCCTTGACTCCAAGTCTGTCCATCATTCATGGAGGATTTCTAGATATTTTCACTGTATCCTACACGTTTCCTCCTCTAGACGGCAATGCTCCTATTCTCTTTTTTTCTGAAGACCATAGTGCTGCTTTCTAAAAGGTAAAACATTAGGAGGAGAAGTCAACAGGGACCAGATTAGGATGTAAGTTGCCTTGATATTTTTCACCACTCATGATCCCTTGAGAGGAGAGACAAAGAGATACCACTTTATGTGTATGACAGATCCTTCTAAACTGAGGTATGGTGTGATTTCCAGTGAGGTTTGGAAATAACTAAATCCATCAGCCTCCCTAGCCATATAGTCATAAACTCCTTTCTGCTCTCTCTTCTCACCTTGTAGTCCATCTTTCCTCCTCTGCACATATAGCCTCACCTTGGGCAACAGTATGTTCTCTCTTATCACCTACATGTTCCTCTCTCTCCCTCCCATTATGTTCTGTGTCTCCTCTTAAAATGGCCATAATATAAAACTAAATTCTCTTATTATTTGTCATGTCAAGTGAATGGAGTACTGAGCTATCCCTTATGGATTTAGAGTCACAGAACATTTCACAGGTTGCTAGGAGGGACAAGGCCATGTCTTGTTCCTACACCCCTACCTTCCTGGTTAGTGCTTTACACCTGTGTAATCTCTAGGAGAAAGAAGAAGAGCACACATGGGGCCCCACCAGAGCCTGTGATCAACAGACATCCCCATTTACCTGCTTACTGCAATATAAATTGTCCCTGAAACAAAAAGAAAATTTCCCTAAGACCATCCCAGAGAACTCCCTTGATTAATTTTTGTCGCTCACGCTGTAGGGCTCCCTGTAATCTTCTGGTGATTACATCTCACCAGCTGTCTACAATTCCAAAAGACAGCGTTCTTGCATTTATTCCACAAATGGTCATTGTTGTCTGCCACGCCCTGTGTTAGTCAGTAGAAAAGCAGTGGTGTTGTCACAAGGTCACAGACACACACCCCATGCACCGTGTGAGAAAACTTATAATCAGAAAAGTAGCAGAGGGCACACAATCCTCCTAGTTCTCATCTGCCTTCAGATGAGGCAAGCGTAGGCTGGGCAGAGTGATACTGAGCACACAATGCAGAGGGTTCCAGGAGAGGGACCCAGGCCCTGTTTCACTACACGTATTTATAGAGAAATGGAGACAAGAAACATCTAGTCCCTCACCACCGTATGTGGCACGTGAACCAGCAGCCTCATATCACCTGGCAGCTTATTAAAAATGCAGAGTCTTGGGCCCACCCCAGACCGGCTGAATCAGAACCTAAGTGATTTGGGGCTCATTAGAGTTTGAGAAGCTCTGATTTGGGCAACTACTTAATAATGGGAGCTTCCTGGATTAGGAAATGGCCTAGTTATATTATGGGAGCTTCCAAAGCTCAGTTGCTGATATCAGCCTGCTCTTCCATTGGGCAAACTCAGACCTGCTGAGCCAGCTTGTTGCTAAGTTTTCAAAATGAGAGAGGAAATGAGCTTCCAACCCCATTCAGATTTGTCTCTCCTCAAGAGGCAAACAGACAATCCCTGACCTTCAGGAGCTTGGAGGCTAGTAGGGAAGACAGATAGAGTCCAGAAAATTATAGACCAGGGCCATAGTGATACAGTCAGAGAAGCAGTGGGTGACGTGGGGCCATGTAGGATGGCACCTAACCTATTCCTGTGGAAGAAGGACAGTTTCCTATAGAAGATATAAGCTAAGCTGAGATCTTAAATGCTGACCAGGAGCCAGTGGGGCAGAGGAGGAGATGAAGGACCTTCTTCAGTCAAAAGCCCACTTGGGGGTTGGAAGTGAGACTGTTTTATTCTTTACTCTTTTTCCCTAGGTTTGTGGGACTGTGGGATTACCTTAGTCCCTGACAGCAGGGCTGATTTCTTTCTTGCCTTCATTTGGCATTGCCTGCCAAATGACTTGGCAGGTGTAGTACCTCTTCTCCCTTTTCTTTCACCCTCAGTAACACAGTAAAGACCAAAAGGACAGCTTATACCCTAGTAATATAGACCCTGAAGAGTCACACGCACACATACTTCAGGTGAAGGAAGTTTGGATGTAGCATGGAAAAGCGTCTCTCCAAAAGCTTGGATATCTAATTTTCATAAATCACACTTAATGAAGTTTAATATTCAAAGTAATTTACATTGGGAGCTCTAGCCCACTGCTTCCCAAACTTTTGCAAATCATGGTTCACATACAAAATGATCACATCTGTAGGGAACACTGGGGTAACGGATAATGCTGTTTGTGGTGGAAGATGACGAGCCTCAGGGTTGGCAGAATCCAGAGTGTGGGCTAAGGTGTTTGGGCTTGATGTTATAAGCAACAAAGAGCCACTGAAATAGAGCCATCCAGGTAACTAGGGGTATGAGAGAGATGGTGTATGCCACCGGGAGGTTCTGGAAAAGTTGGCAAGATACTGTTGGCAAGAGTTGAAAGGAGGGCTTCCCTGGTGGCGCAGTGGTTGAGTCTGCCTGCCGATGCAGGGGACACGGGTTCGTGCCCCGGTCTGGGAAGATCCCACATGCCGCGGAGCAGCTGGGCCCATGAGCCATGGCCGCTGAGCCTGCGCGTCCGGAGCCTGTGCTCTGCAACGGGAGAGGCCACAAC
>NW_006796074.1:264438-295212 GCF_000442215.2 Lipotes vexillifer | reverse complement strand
AAAAAAAAAAAAAAAAAAAAAAAAAAGAGTTGAAAGGATTAGGAAGACCAAGAAATAATGTGGTGAAGATTTTTTTTTTTTTAAGATTTAAAAAAAAAATATTCCAGGAGCCAGTGATGAGAGCCTGGGGAACTATAGTGGCAACAGAAATCTATAAATAGGATTTTCCTTCTTCTGGTTTTACTTACTCAAGGAATTTTTTCTATTGGAAAAGTTCAGCCTTAATACCTTTTGTGCAAAACCTTGTCACCAAGAGAGGTACTAGTTTATTCAAATAAGGAAGAAAAATAAAAGGTACAGTCAGCAAAGAGTTCAACTTGACCTGTGGATGTGCTTTATCATTTCAGGTATTTGAAGATATTTACCTTGGTACACAACCCAAAATCCAAGCAATACTTAATTGTACTGACAGTATTTTCACATACATTTTTATCTTGGAGATGGGTCTGAAATGGGTGGCCTTTGGATTTAGGAAGTATTTCACCAGTGCCTGGTGCTGGCTCGATTTCATCATTGTGATTGTAAGTTTACCATCTCTGTGTCCCATGCAGGTGGGGGTTGAGGGGTGGGTGGGTAGGGGTGGAGGAGGGGATCACATGGGAGCTGCTTTTCCTGTGTGCTTTATATGAGTGCCTCTCCAAAATATTTTTCTTCACATTCATCCACCAGCAGTCCAGCCTTTCCTCGTTCCCATTCCTCATACGCTGCATCTCATATGCTCACCACCTCAACCCTTTCCATGATAGTACTCATTCACTTCTCTCCATAAGCACTGCTTATGTCTGATGTAAATCTAGGATAACTTTGCATATTTTCTACTTTTACTTCTCCTTCCAACTTTTCATTTCTTTTCAAGACTTCTCAAAGCAGTTCAGCAGCGAGCAGATTAGACTGGTCTCTGTCTTGATTGTCAAGCAACAAAGAGGATTATTCACATACATTTTTTCATTTAATCTGAACAACAATGTTCCAAGTTAAGCAGACCTATATATCACCTACCATATTACAGACAAGGAAACCTGAAGCTCAGAGGGTTAGCAATTTGTTTCAGGTGAAATTAGAATTCACACTTTGGTCTGTATGATGCTAAGGCCAGTAGTAGTAATAGTAGATCACATTTTTCCACTGCTTTCTCTGTACCAGAGAAAGCAGTACTTTGCCATATGCCTCATAGGCATTCTATCTTTTAGTTATCACAGCCTTTCCGTGTGGTAGTTATTGTTATTTTTCCCAGATACAAAGGAGTAAACTAAGTCATAGAGAGGCTAAGAAACATGTTCAAGGTTGCCCAGCTAGAAGTGATGGAGGTGAGACTCAAACCTAGTAAGCCTCACTCCAAAGCCCTTGATTTTAACATCTATCTATATCCTTGCTACCATGACCTAATTAGTTAGACTTTGTCCCTGCTATTTAAGGAAGTAGGTATGACAAATGCATAGCATAAACCGTGCGGTCAGCACACCACACTGGAGAGCCATAATTTTGTTGGTGGGCACAAATAAGCTGTGTGGTTCAGGAATTTCAGAAAAGCATCAGTGCCATTGGAGCTCCAACACAAGCAACCCCATGATTATCATGTCGATCCCTATGAGTTTCCAGAGTACTAATCACTCTATACCCATTATCTTATTAGATTATAGTGAAAAATGCATAAGACAATGGAAAGATTATTGGTATTTCTGATCTAGGACCTGTGGTTTACTGGCCTAAACTTAGGAGACTGATTCTAAATCTTCTTTGTTTACTCTCTTTCTGTGTAACCTCAAGCAAAGTGCTTGAAGTTTTGACATAAATTTTCGTATGGATAAAAATGAGAGTGTAGATGCTAAATTGCCCAAATTTGACCAGATACAAAATTGAAAACATAAATCTAACAATAGCCATTTAAATATCAAAACAGAAGTTGAATACCACACTTTCAAAAAGGATATTAGGCCCAGGTGGTTTTGAAAACAAGTTTAGCAAACTTCCAAGGAGCAGTGGCTATAGACTGAATGTTTGTGTCCCACCCCTGCGCCAAATTTGTATGTTGAAACCTAATCTCCAGTGTTTTGGTGTTTGGGAGGTGACTAGGACATTTATTCCTGAACCTTCATGAGTGGGATTAGTGATCTTATAAAAGAGACCCCACAGGGTTTTCTCACTCCTTCTGCCATGTGAAGACAGGGAGAAGATGGCTGTCTGTGAACCAGGAAATAGGCCCTCAACCAGACACTGACTGCCAGCATCTTAATCTTGGACTTCCCAGCCTCCAGACTGTGAGAAATTTCTGTTGTTTATACATCCAGGCTATTGTATGGTATTCTGTTATAGCAGCCTGAACTGACTAAGGCGAGCAGTTAACTCCAACCTTGTTCAAATTGTTACAAAGAACAGAAACAGAGGGGAGGCTCACAAACTTTTTTTTCTCTCCCGTTGCGGAGCACAGGCTCCGGACGCGCAGGCTCAGCGGCCATGGCTCACGGGCCCAGCCGCTCCGCGGCACGTGGGATCCTCCCGGACCGGGGCACGAACCCGCGTCCACCGCATCGGCAGGCGGACTCCCAACCACTGCGCCACCAGGGAAGCCCTCACAAACTTATTTAATGAGACAAACATAAAGTTGACAACAAAATGAATGGAACAAAAATGAGTAGAGCAAGAAAAGAAATAATCCTGTAAATATATATCTCTATAAATCCCAGAGAAAGCACTCAATAAGTGTGGTCCACTATTACTATTATCAGCCTTAGCATCATACAGACCCAATTCCACGTGAAACAAGTTGCTGATCCTCTGAGCTTCAGGCTTCCTTATCTGTGACGTGGTAGTGATGTACAACACTGCCTAATTCAGGGCATTGTCGTGCGGATTAAATGAGAGAGAGTGTATGTGAATACTCCTTTTATGTTGCTTGTTACTCAAGATTATATAAAATGATCTTTATAATTTTGGAGTAGGAAAATGCAAACACAAACACAAATACATACGTACATACATACAGACATAAGTTTACCTATTTCAAAATGTAAAACTTCCTTTTTTTCTTTTGTTCAACAATACCATTATAGTTAAAGACAGGCTAGACCGTGGAGACAGTATTTTCCATATACATAACAGATAGTTATTGTCTACAGTATGTAAATACTCCCTACAGATCAACAAGAAAAAGACAACCCAGTGTAAGAATGGGAGAAGGATGAAAATAGGCAATTCACAGAAGGAGCTCAAGTTGCTAATAAATGTATAAAGAAATACACACTAGTCATATCACCAGTTAGCACAGAAGTGCATATTAAAATGAGACACTTCTTTTTACTCATCAGATAGACAAAAGTTTTTAAGTTGGATAATATCTAATATGAGAAAGATTTAGGAAAATGGAATTTTTAGTCACTGCTAACTATCGTACAGTCAGTTTGTGGAAAGTTTTGCACTCTTAAGTAAAATTACAAATGAGCCCAATTTACAAACCCAGAAATACCACTTCTAGTTATACATTTAAGGAAAACTTTTGTGTATGTACCCAGGAAAAATGCACACGTCTGTCCAGTTTGCTATTGTTCATAGTAGCAAAGAAATGGAAATAATTTATATATTCACCAAGAGGGAATGAGTTAATAAAATATGAATATTTATATGCTGTAATATTTCATAACAGTTAAAAGGAGCAAACCATGAGAATACATATCAACATGATAGGAATCTCAAAAACATAGTGTGGAGTGATAAATGCAAATTAGGTAGAAATAAAATAAAACTAGTGAAGACATCCCCCCTGGAAGAATGCCGTAGAGTGGGAAAGAATGTGGATGTTTTTATGTTTGTGTGTCTCATCAATGTCTCCCAATTGGTGGAACAGAGACTGGGGGTGAAGTTCCAGGCGAAAGGGTGTACAATGCCCCTCTAGGAACATCTTCCCCACCCATGGTAACAGTCATTTAGTAAAGCCAGAACTGCTAAGCTTTGCCATCCTTTTCCCTCTGGCTAGGAACAAAGTAGGTGTATTTGTGGAAAAGCTGATTAAATAAGTCTCCCAACAGGCAATGCTGTCACAAACAAAAGAACAAAAAAACCTACTTGAAAAAACCATTATAAATAAACACATTTTGAATTGGTGGTGATTTTTTAAAGTTGGTTACAGATTTTAAAATCTGGTTATTCTGTCATATTCACTCAATTTCTCTCAATTTGCAAATATTTTACTTTTACAATGAGATTGACAGGGTAATTCACTTCCTGTCATGCTGAGCCACTCCCCTTCTAAGCTGAGCCTCTGAAGGGTCTGCATAATCAATAAGAATGGCTGAAGATCTGCAAACAGTGGCCTTCAACTTAAGCTCAGCAGGTTTGTTGAGTTTTAAGTTAGTGTATTTACGGAGTTTTCCAATCCTCAGTCCTCTCCCATTGGGAAGAAGTATGTTAGGAGAGAAAATTGGATTTAATTCTCCAAAAGGGAGCTATTTGAATGGAGGGAAATATTAGCAAACAAAGAATTATTTCTTCCTAACTTGATTTTGATATCATTTCAAACATATTGAAAAATTGCAAGAAGTATTGTAAAGAATACCTTATACTCTTCCCCCAGATTCACCAATTGTTAGCATTGCAGCCCGTCTGCCTTATCATTTTTTCTATTTTTTTCCCCCTAAACTGCTTGAGATTACGTTGCAGGCATCAGACTCCATTAGCCCTCAACATTTCAGTGTGTATTTCCTAAGAACAGGATATTATCTCACACAGTCACAATACAGTTATCAAGGTTAGGAATTTAACATGATCCAATACTAAAACCCACATCCATTTTCAAATTTTCTCAATTGTCACAAGGTTCTTTATGGCTAATTCACCCTACCCTCACACCATCACCTTTCCCCCCACCGCAATCCAGGATCAAACTCAGGACCTCACATGACTTATCATTGTCATGTCTCTTTGGTTTCCTTTAATTCACAACAATGTCTCAGCTTTTCTTTGTCTTTCATCAAGCAAATCATGAAAATGCATTGTTCTCACCCATATGGGCTCTAGCTTTGCCAGGCGAGGAGGAAAATAGCCTCTCACCTGCCCTCCCCTTCCAGCAGGGTCTGGCTGGTTTCTGTGTCTGGATAATCCACTGTGGGCACAATGAGTTTGCCTCTCAGAAAGACAGCTCTTAATCCCCACTGGGTTCTCTGGGCACCAAGTCAGGTGCACTACCTGTGGCTTCTTTTCTCACCAGGTCTCTGTGACCAGTCTCATTGACTTAAAGGTCTTGAAGTCCTTCCGGATTCTGCGAGCGCTGAGGCCTCTGCGAGCGCTGTCCCAGTTTGAAGGAATGAAGGTATGTTCTTCAGATGGATGGGAGGAAAGTCAGCTAGCAGGGAAAGGCAGAGAAGCCAACTGCTCTTCTTGGGCTGGGCTTCTCTTAAATTGCCAAGCTTTTCCTGGACTCCTTCCCATCCAGCCCACTGCTTAAAATTTCAGAGATGGAGAAAAGTCTAAGATACAGTCTTCACCTAAAAGTGCTTCTGTGACAGCCGAGATGGGCTCTGGCTTCCCTTCAATCCTAGGGTAGGTGTCCCATAAGTCTCGTAACACCATCATCAGAGGACACTTCTCAAGTGATCCTGTGGCAACAGAAAGGACCCATTATGTATGGAGCTGAGAGCAGGGCTTGCCGTGGGGTGTGGGTTCGGGGCTGGAATGTAAAGACGGGGCTCCAAGAAATCCAGCCCCACACGTTAGGCCCATCCTGGGAAGATCAAGAGCTTGTTGAGTCTCACACGTCTATTATATTTTTCTTCTGTTTTGCTTCCTTAAGGTGGTAGTTAACGCTCTCATAGGTGCCATACCTGCCATTCTGAATGTTTTGCTTGTCTGCCTCATTTTCTGGCTCATATTTTGTATCCTGGGAGTAAGTTTGTTTTCTGGAAAATTTGGAAGATGCGTTAATGTAACAGATGGAAACTCAGTTATAAATTACAACATTGTTGCAAACCGGAGTCAATGTGAAAGTGGAAATTTCTCCTGGTTCACCCTGAAAGTCAACTTTGACAATGTGGGAATGGCTTACCTCGCGCTGCTGCAAGTGGTAAGCGCTGTGGGTTTGTTTTTCACTCTGGGGAAAGAAACCTTACAAGAAGCATAAACCATTTCTCAGCTAATAAAAATACAGTGACTCTATTGAGATAAGAGAATCAAATCCCAGTTTCTCACATGGGAGCTAATGCCCTCTGGAATTGTTCCGCACCGAGCATCTCCAACCTTATTTTCTACTGAGCCTCAACCTCCAGGCGATATCCCATAAGGTTCTGGACCTCTCACTCTGTCCTAAAAGGTGCCTTGCTCTCCTGAGCTCCATCCAGAGAGACGTAGAGCCTCAGATGCTAAGCCACTCCATTAGTAACAGTTCCCTGTGGGAAGTCAGTCCCAGGTCAAATCGTGGTTGCAAGGTTTTGGACAGATAGTGCAAACAGATGTGGAATCAGGAAAGACCCTTAATCAGGCTCTTTGCAGCAGTTGGTTCATAGCTTCTTTAGCAATTTTTAAGGCAGAAATTTTCTCTAGTTTTTAAACTTCTTGTCTTGTGAAAATGAAGAAAAAAAAAATCCAAGACATCTATCCTTGAATTTCCTTCTGCTGTTCTTTTATGTGGACATTCTGTCCTGGCAGGGTGGGACATTGTCTTATGTACATCTGCCCACTGGACTTGGCTGGCTTTTGTATGGCACTTGTCTGTTGATGGCAAGTCTATAATTACGTTCATGTTTCTCTGCTTTCATTGCAGGCAACATTTAAGGGCTGGATGGATATTATGTATGCAGCTGTTGATTCCAGAGGGGTGAGCTTGTGTTCTACCATGCTCTAGAGTGCTAGGATCAAATCAGGAATATCATGACTGCATGGACAGCCCAGAACTTCCTGCATCATAATTCCAGTGGCCAGGATTCTTTGCCTTGTTTTCATTAGGACAAACACTATGAAACAGGGATTAAAAGGATTCTTATTCATCCTCCTATGAGTATTACATCCTAGCATGCTACAAAGTCAAGTCCTCTTTCTCCATACTGACCACTCATGTAGGAGGTGGAGCCAGAAGCAACAGAATCACAGGATGCCTTGATTTTCCTCTCTCACCTCTTCTTCAAGTGAGTGGAAAGGCAGAAGCCAAATTTCAAAGGGTACCTGCTCTTGACTGTGGGAGAGAGAACCTTAAGATTGGACTAGGTCTGAGCAAGAGACCCTTCAATGGCTCCAGGTTCCCCAGAGAATAGGGGATTTCTAGTAATTGCCAACTGTCAAATTATAGTTAAATAAAAAGTGATCATGGATTCCCAAGGTTAGAAGAGTACTCAGCAAAATAGTCCATTTCTACTTCCCAATTGGGAAAATTGAGGAATAGAAAGGAAGAATGTTGCCCAAAGTCATAGCGAGAACAAATGGTTGAATCAAGAATGGAATCAACATTGTTTATTTTTTCCTACCATCACACACATATGTATTATTGTTTGAGAGTATACAGAGTTGATGCCTGGCACATAGTAGATGTTCAGTACAGCTGGTAGTAGCAGTAGAGGTGATATGAATAGTGTTATAGTAGTAGTAGAGGCGATTTATAACAAAGGAAATGTTTAAAAATATTAATGTGCTTATTTTTTTGTCTATATGAATATATGAACTTCACCTCAGTTTACCTTAGACATCCATCTGCCTTGAGGTGGAGCTAGGGGATAGGGAGGAGATCTTATGTATGACAGAAGAAGTATGTGTCTTATATACGTTCCTTGAGTGAATGATGGGTGGGTGGAGGTGTGTGGAGGTGTGCCTGTCCTGATGTGGTCCTGGGATATCCTAACTGGTGTGTGCTAGTATAATGGCCTTTGTCTGTGTAGTCACAGAGCATCCTACTGTTCTCAAATATTGAAGCTGCAACTGGTGAAACCATGGGCCTTTCTCCTCCTTCAACTCCTCCTAGCCTCAAACACTGACTCTCTGCCATATCCTTCATATGGTCTCCTGGCTCAGCAGTCTACTCCCATCCCTTACTATGAAGCCCACAATGGCAGGCATATGGCTGTCAACCCCACGTCCAAGCCACGAGAACTAAAGAAGGTTCAAGAGACCACTGTCTGCCCAATTATGCTACTCCAGTCTCTTCAGTCATCCTGCCTGCCCAACGTATCCTAGGCCTTCCCAGCAGTAGTTTTCCCTTTGAAAAATACCAAAGTTGAGCCAGAACACACATTCTTTGCTCTCCATGTTCCCCTCGATTTACTGGGCCCCAAGCCCCCTCTCCAAACCCAAAGAAGGGAAAATCAGGACACACATCTCACAGCTCTGATGTTCTCTCTCTCTCTGTTTCTCTTTCTGACAGTTCCCTGGGTACAAGTGAGGTGATCCTTTCTGTGTTCCTCTTTCTGTCTGAACCTCTCTTTGCCAGATGATTAGCCTGCTGCATAATCTTGTTTTCAGTGTCAGATACTGAATATTAATGCTTCTTTCCATTACATTGTTTCTAGACTAATGCCTATCCCTAATTCAAACAAGTAGATGCTTCCAGCCAACTGGGACTAAGGTCAGGTACTCTTCAAGGCAAAAGAGAAAAATAATTGTTTCAAACATTTACCTCTAATACACTAGTCTGTATGGTGGGTTTTGAAAAACAAGTGTCATGAGTACATTCAACACATAACAGAGCTATCAACATTCATCTCTATCTTTGAATGTGATCGGGGAAAGAAAACAGAGATGCTCCTGCCACCTTTCCCCAAAATGAATAAAACCAATGACCATGTGAAGATCTTGGACGCTTTTGGTGATGCCTTAAGCTAGGGGAGCTTGATTATATTCCATTCTTGTCCATTCTAGAGCTTGATCATTCATCCACTCATTCAGTGTGTGTGGAGAACCTACATGTCACAAGCTATGCCAGGCACTAGGAATTCAAGAGTGACAGGATGCAAGCACAGGCTAAATACAGTAGTGAGCTCTGTTTGAAGGATATAGCCTTTCAGCAAGGGTTGGTAGTCAGTCTCCTGAAGTGAACATGTCCCTTCTCTGGTGGATATCTCCAATCTGGCTCCCTCCAATTATGCGTCCATACGGACATCCTAGAGACCTTTTCAAAGGACACATATGATCATGCCACTCTCCTCCGTCACAACCCTTCAATGATTCTCCATTGCTTAGAAGGAAAAGCCTAATCCTCCACCACACCCCCTCCCCACTGTATGGTACCACTCAAGCTGTGCTGGGGGAAGCTGAAAGAGGAGAGAGGGGCTCCCTGCAGGGCCACGGCTGACTGGAGGAGGCTGGGTGGTTAATGCAGCTGCTACCAGGCAGTTAAGATGGCTCATGTTTTTCTCCAGTAATTGTTTTCTTCTCTCATTTAAAAAATCCCTAACAGGAAGGACAACAGCCAAGGTTTGAGGAGAACTCATTAATGTATGTTTACTTCGTAGTTTTTATCATCTTTGGCTCATTCTTCACCCTGAATCTCTTTATTGGTGTTATTATTGACAACTTCAACCAACAGCAGAAAAAGATAAGTATGGGGGTTGTCCTGATTTGGTATTTTTACCTGCCTTCTCCAAAGAGCTTGAATGGAGCATAAATCTGTTCTAAATTGTTGTGCAAAGTAGCCTTTATCATCTGCATGAGAACAAAGAGGGAGCCTCCTGGAGAAGAGTCTTGAGGATAAGGCTGAAAAGGAACTAAAACAGCTGGGTTTTGTTAAATCATTGTTTTTACTCTCCACTCTACCCTCTTAAACAAAGGAACTCTAATAGAAAAATAATTACCAGGATTAGTATTTATGTCATATTTTAGTAACCTTTCAAGCGTACCTTGTTATCCAGGATAAAAAGAGTACAAACGATTCCCGATTTAGGATGGTTCAATTTACATGACTTTAGCTTTATGATGATGCAAAAGTGATACTCACTGAGTAGAAACTTTACTTCAGATTTTGAATGGTGATCTTTTCCTGGGCTAGAGATATGCAGTACAATACTCCCTTGTGACACTGGGTAGCAGCAACCACAGCTCCCAGTCAGCCACGCACTCACTGAGGGTGAACAATCGATATATACTTACAACCTTCTGTACCCATACAACCATTCTGTTTTTCACTTTCAGTACAGTGTTCAATAAATTACATGAAGTATTCAACACTTTATTATAAATTAGGGCTTGTGTTACATGATTTTGCCCAACTATAAGCTAAAGTAAGTGTTCTGAACATGTTTAAGGTAGGCAAGGCTAAGCTATGATGTTCAGTAGGTTAAGTGTATTAAATGCATTTCAACTTACAATATTTTCAGCTTACAATGGGTTTATCAGGATGTAACACCATCGTAAGTACAGGAAAATCTGTAAACGCTCCTTTTTCAATAAATTTGTGTCTTGCCTCTCAACACCCAAATCTCAGCAGATTTACTGAACTTACTTGGAAAGAAGATGGTTGGGGAAGAGACAGGTTTTTTTAGGGAGTTTTTTTCCCCATGCATTGTAACAACAGATATTTATTTTTCTGATTCTGCAATCTATAGGAGCATTGTAGTAAATGTGGAAAAAAAGGAAGAGAAGAAGAATATTTAAATCACCCATAAGATGACCGCCAAATAATAGCCATTTTAGATTAAGCCTCATCATCCTGTTACTTTTTAACTAAATATTTCTTTTACACCGTTGAAATTATGTAATATTTTAAACTATCCTCTCCATTAGTTATGAGTTCATGTCATGAGATCATCTTTGTTATAAGAATTTTCAGGGCTGAATTTCATCCCATATTAGGGATAGATCATAATTTGTTCTAATCATTCCCCCCACTCCCCTTTTTAAGGACATTTAGGGTCATTTCCAAATTTCTTGCTCTTCTGAAATAATCATGAACATTCTTAAAATCCTCTCTGTGTATCTCTGATTATTTCCTCAGGATAAGTTCCTAGAATTTAAGGCAATAAAGATATATTGTCAAATTACCTTTCAGAAATGCTGTTCTGGGTCCCATCCTTTTGCAAGATATGAAGATGCCTGTTTACTCTGTTCTAATCATTCTGACTTTTGTAATTTTTAATTATCTTTTCCAGCTCGATGGGTAAAAGTGTTATCTCATAGTTTTACATTCATTCATTTGACCGTTTATGAAGTTATATACTTTTTTACGGGTTGATGGCCATAAGTATATCTTCCTTGAGTTATCTGTTTACTGTCTTTGTCTCTTCTTAAAATTGACATTATCATCTTTTTCTTATGTTTTTATATAGTAACTCCAATTTGTGACTTGCTTCTTACATTTTTGTAATGACAGTTTTAACTTATAGACATTTAGCATATTTATGAAGTCAAACTCTCAATCTTGTCCTTTTTGGCTTCTTTTCTTGCATTTATATACTGAAGGCATTTCTCAGTCCTAAAATCAGGTAACTAAATATTCACCTTTGGTTTTCCTGATTGTTTTGTGGCTCTCTTATTTTTCTCTTATTGAACTTTTTTAATTCATCCACAATGTATCCTGATACTGTTGAGCTTTCTTAGTGTCTGCTGGGAGAATCATTCACGGTCCCAGGCAACTATATGGCTGCTGTTATTCAGGAGTGTACTATGTGGTGTCACCTCTGTAATATGCAGCTTGATTGCAATCAATACCTACAATTTGAATGTCAGGCCTTGTGATTTTAGATTTAAGTTTACATTTGAAATCACTGTTTTGATCAGTCCATAGCATTTTTGTTCTGTTTTGTTTTACTTTTTATTACAGAAAATTTCAAACGTGCACAAGAGTATGGTAGAGTGAACCTAAAATATCCATCACCCGGCACAACATTTATTGATTTAAGAACATCCTTATGCCATCTATGCCCTTACCCAATCCTTCCACCGGATTTTTTATAGAGCAAATCACAGATATCGTATTGTTTCATTCACCGATATTTCAGAACGTATCTCTTTTTAAATATAACTACAATTCCATTATCAAATCTAAAAAGTTTAATATGAGCTCTTTAAACTCGTCAAAAACCCAGTCAGTGTTCAAATTTCCTCCAGTCTTTTATTTTCTCAAAATCTGTATTCATTCTTTCATTGATTGAGTGACTGATATTAAAGTTTGTTTCTTTTCAAATTAGGATTCAAATAAGGTCCTCCCATTGGATGAGTTCCTTGCTCTCTGGAATGACAATATGTTCTAGGCCTTGTTTATACCCTTCCTTCCTCAGATCTGGAATCAGCCATTTCTCTAAGTTGTGCTGGGAGGTGGTGTTCCAAGACAGTCTGGAATGCTTATTGTGATTATTTTGAGACTTTTTCAGTGTACAGAGCTACTTCAAATTTAGGACTACAAGGAAGTATATATGTGGAAATATGAATACTCATCATTCAAATTTAGGACTACAAGGTTTTCACTTAACCAGTACATCTATATCTCCTCTTTTCCACACTGAGAAAACTGGTTCTCATGGGTACAAAAGATGATACCTTAAAATTTTCCATAACTACTCATTTTATTTATCTCACAACACACACATAGGACAGTCTCATAATAATAGTATTAATAGTATCATGATGCATAAGATTATTGAAGACACTTGTGTCTGCCAGGCATCCTGAAAAAACCTGGTTAACTTCTAGGGCTGTTCTTTTTTTCAATTTTATTTTTTTTTACTGTGCAAAACACTCATAACATCTTATCCATTTATCATCTTATCCATTTTTAGTGTACATTCAGTGGTATTAATTACATTCATAATGTTGTGCAACCATCATCACCATCCATCTCCATAACTCTTCATCTTGTAAAACTGAAACTCTACATGCATTAAACAATAACTCCCCATGCTCGCCCCCAGCCCCTGGTGGCTACCATTCTACTTTCTGTCTCCGTGATTTTGACTGTTCTCAGTATCTCATGTAAGTGGAATCGTACAGTGTGTCTTTTTGTGACTGGCTTACTTCATTTAGCATAGGGTCCTTAAGGTTCATGCATGTTGTAGCATATTACAGAATTTCCTTCCTATTTAAGGCTATGTATATACCATGTTTTGCTCTTTCATCGTTCTTTTGATGAACAATTGGGTTGCTTCCACATTTTAGCTATTGTGAATAAAGCTTTTATGAACATAGGTGTGCAAACATCTCTTTTAGGTCTATACCTAGAAGTGGAATTGCTGGATCATATGGCAATATGTACAGTACACAAAGGTTCTAATTTCTCTACATCCTCACCAGTACTTGTTTCTGTTTTTTCGATAGTAGCCATTCTAATGGATGTGAGGTGGTATCTCATTTTGGTTTTGATTTGCGTTTCCCTAATGATTAGTGACACTGAACATTTTTTTCATGTGCTTACTGGCCATTCATATATCTTCTTTAGAGAAATGTCTGTTCAAGCCCTTTACTTCTTTTTGAATCAGGTTGTTTGTCTTTCTGTTGTTATATTTTTGGTGTCCTCTATATATTCTGGATATTAATTTTTTATCAGGTACATGATTTGCAAATATTTTCCCCATTGTGTGGGTTGCCTTTTTACTTCATTGATAGTGTCTTGGACGCACAAAATTTTTAAGTTATTATGAAGTCCAATTTGTCTATTTTTCCTTTTGCCTTTGTGTCATATCCAAGAGATCACTGCCAAATCCAGTGTTGTGAAGCTTTTGTTCTATGTTTTCTTCTGAGAGTTTTATTGTTCTAGATCTTACATTTATGTCTTTGATCCATTTTGAGTTAATTTTTTTATATGATGTTAGGCACTGATTCAGCTTCATTCTTTTGCATGTTGATATCCAGTTTTCCTAGCACCATTTGTTGAAAAGACTGTCCTAGGGCTGTATATTTTTGGTCCATACTGGTGGTGTAAATTCAAACCCCACACCCTCATCAAGGCAGGCTTGGATTCACAAGTAATCAGGGAAGACTGGGTTTTTACCCATAGTACAGACTGAGACAGTGTTCTGGTTGTCTTCCATGGCCAACACACAGGTTTGGTTTTCTTCTTCACCCTTTAATGGCAGCACTTGGAGAGTTCCAGATTCACACAGGGCCCTTGGCCTAACCCCACTGCCTTCTCCCCATGACCCCCTTGTAGTTATTAAATCCCAAGATTCTTGTTTTTACAGAGATTAGCAAATGCCTTTAGGCCAGCCATGGCTTCAGGACTAATTTGCTACTCTTTCTTTTTGATCTCTCTTGATTTTCAGAGGATGGAGATGTTCCTCACTTTTGTGCAAGTTCAGCTCTGTCTTTTTTTTTTTTAACATCTTTATTGGAGTATAATTGCTTTACATGTTCCTCACTTTTGTGCAAGTTCAGCTCTGTCTTTTTTTTTTTTAACATCTTTATTGGAGTATAATTGCTTTACAATGGTGTGTTAGTTTCTACTTTAGAACAAAGTGAATCAGCTATACATATACATATGTCTCCATATCTCCTCCCTTTTGTTTCTCCCTCCCACCCTCCCTATCCCACCCCTCTAGGTGGTCACAAAGCACCGAGCTGATCTCCCTGTGCTATGTGTTCCCCGCTAGTTATCTGTTTTACATTTGGTAGTGTATATTTGTCAATGCCACTCTCTCACTTCGTCCCAGCTTACCCTTCCCCCTCCCCGTGTCCTCAAGTCCATTCTATTTGTCTGCGTCTTTATTCCTGTCCTGCCCCTCGGTTCTTCAGAACTGTTTTTTTTTTTTTTAGATTACATATATGTACGTGTTAGCATACGGTATTTGTTTTTCTCTTTCTGACTTACTTCACTCTGTATGACAAACTCTAGGTCCGTCCACCTCACTACAGATAACTGAATTTCGTTTCTTTTTATGCCAGCTATGTCTTTTAAAGGAATTCTGTTCCATTTTATCCCACATTTCTAGATGTTTTACAACCCCAATTTCCAGAAATGAAAATCTTCATTTTTCTATTCTTTCTTCCCCAGTAGTAAAATCATTTAAAGCTCTCTAATTTATTTTGTTTTCTGAGAATGGCTCTGGACAGATTTTTTTGAAATTTTATTAGTAGTGATATATGCATTCACATATTTAGGAGAATTTTAATTGTCACTTTGTAGGATTTTTTGTTTAAATTTTTGTTACTAATTTCTATTTTTGTTTCATTGTGGTTTGATTTACACAACTTGAAATATATTCAGTTTTTGTAAAGATTCTGTGGATGTTTGTAAAGAATTTGTAATCTTTGCTTATATTATAAAAAGAGAAATGTAACTGATAAAAGTAACATTTTTCCCTTCGTCCTTAATTTAAACCCTATGTCCTTTCAGCCCTCCCCCAGAGTCTCTTTCTGCTTCCCATTGGAATTTTAGGAATTGTTGATAGAAATGTAATATAACTTTAAAACTGTTTCTGAAAATTCAGAACTTGTTTCCAAAAATCCATTAATGATAATTAGCTCTCATCTTCTCCATATACTTAGGTGGCCAAGACATCTTTCTGACAGAAGAACAGAAGAAATACTATAATGCAATGAAAAAATTAGGATCCAAAAAACCTCAAAGGCCCATCCCAAGGCCTCTGGTGAGAGCACTTGATTGACTCTAAACACATAGATGCATTAAGTGGTTATGAGGAACTCAGATATCTGTAGTGCCATTCTCCTTTAATTTGTAAATTTATAGACTTTACCTAAGAAGTCAGTATGAACCCAGGTACACTGATGTATGGTTCAAGTCCTTCGGAAGATTAGACATTCAAATTCAATAGTAAGAGCTTGGGCAACAACTTTAATTTACCTTTTAGAGAGCACACAATAGCTGCTTAGTATATACTCATTGCAATGATGTGAATTTAGCAGTTAGTTTTAATTTACTCTTGGCCAATGGAAAATGTATTTATAATTTTTTTTTTTTTTTGCGGTACACGGGCCTCTCACTGTTGTGGCCTCTCCCATTGCGGAGCACAGGCTCTGGACGCGCAGGCTCAGCGGCCATGGCTCACGGGCCCAGCCGCTCTGGGGCATGTGGGATCTTCCCGGACCGGGGCACGAACCCGCGCCCCCTGCATTGGCAGGCGGACTCTCAACCACTGCGCCACCAGGGAAGCCTGAAAATGTATTTATAATATCTTTTACCAACTTTTTCTGGTATGAAGTTGAGGTCATGCATACTCACTTCCACTTTACAAGTATTTATGATAAACTTTCTATGTCAGGAACGTGCACACTTTTTCTGTAAAAGGTCAGACAGTAAATATTTTAAGCTTTGCAGGCCATGTGGTCTCTGCTGCTACTACTCAGCTTTGATGTTGTAGCACAAAAGCAGCCGTCGGCGATATAGAACAAATGTGCTTGGCTGTGTTCCAGTATAACTTGATTTATAAACACCAACATTTGAATTTCATATAATTTTCGTGTGTCAAAATTTTATTCTTTTGTGTTTTTCTCCCAAAAGTCATCCTGAGTAAAACCCATTCTGAGCTCACGGGCTACACTAAAACAAGTGATGGGCCATATTTGGCCTGTGGGCCATATTTTGCTGAATCCTGCCTTACGAGATACTAACAGGACTGCTCTGTGCTTACAGTCTAATTGAGGAGCTGGAATTTGAGAGCATTAGATTATAAAGTAATACAACAGGCACAGTTGGTAGCTCTGACAAGTGAGTTTGAAGGCTTTCAAGACAGGGAGGATCAGTGGGGCCGAAAAGTCTGGGAAAGCAGTATGGAAGAGGGGCTTACTATCTGATACATGTAGAGGATTTGGAGATTTTCATTCAAATATGAGACCACAAATTATCAAAGGTATGTTTAATTTCCTGCTATTCCCAGCAATCAGAACAGAGTAAAGTGCGTTCTCAGTAATTATTTGTTGAATAAAGGAGCATGTTTTCGGGCATACACAAAATCCATCCCACTAGGATTAAACAATTGTGTTGCACTAAAAATGTCTACAAATGTCAGGGCCAAGTGTTTAGAATTTATACAATGAAGAATTTTTACAGAAGGGTTAATGCTAAAATTATCAATATATTTGGGAAATTTTCATCTGACGACAGTATGTGGAACTTCATTTTACCTAAGTCAGATCTAGCTTTTAAGTACCAAACTCACTTTCTAGTACTAATTTCACTTTGAAGTTCTTATTTGAACTTGAGCCAACAAAAAAGACAGACAATTTTTATTTACATGTGCATGCTATGCAACAACCAACTCAGTACCAGTTGGTCCCAGATTTGGAATTAACTAAAAAACTCATGAGACACATATTTACCAGTTTACTTCATGAAGGATATGAAGCCAGCAGTGCAGCACACAGCCGAACAGAAGTTGCATTGGCATGGATGCAGCTTCTAGGCCTCTCCACTGCACTGGACATGCTAGGATGCAAGAGATGAGCTTGAAGTGGGCATGGACTGCTTAAACGAATGGAAGCTGCCACCTCCATTCCTTAACTATCTTTTATAACTTGTTTGTTGCATGGCTCGTCGGGGAGTAGGTGCTATCCCAAAACCCTTCCTGCATGGCTCACCAATCAAGATTTCACAATGAGTGATTCTGACAGCCACGTACAACTCACCAGTTAATGCCGAACATTTATCTTAACCTCTGTATTCCAGAGAGCAGTTTTGCATGAGATAAACCCAAAAGCATATCCCCTGGTGTCCCTGAGTTTGAGCTAAGACTTCAAATCAGCTGTTAGCCCTTAACTCACAACTTTACCTCCCCACAGATTTTTTTTTTTAATCTCTAAAGTCTACATATTATCTTTTGGCCTTTGGAACAAAGGAATAGCAATTGCATAGGGGGGAAAATACAGCTGTTTTAACCTGAGAAGTGATGGATATTCTTTCTAGCAGTAAGAGCAAGAAATCTGGAATAATTTCTGATTCTACCTGAGGCACCCCCACAAGGTAGCTTCATTACTGGAGTTAAAAATTATCCTGAGGTATAGGAGTCCCTGTATGTCTTAGAATGACATAGAATGTGTTTTGATCATCTACCACGTTTGGTAGCTTATACTTTTAATCTCCATTTTCTCAATATTAGAGTTGAACTGTAAGGCCAATGCTTACCGTTCCTTACATTTATTCTCAGCCCTCGTTCTGCTTCCCTGGAGAGCACCCTTAAAAGTATCTTTTCTCCAGGTCCTTTCTGACTTCCTGGATGCATTCTCACATAGAAAATGCGCTTGACCTTCAAGTTTCTTCTCCAGACTCCTTGATAAAAGCTTTAGGGCTCCTGGAGCAAAGTTTGAAAGACACCAACTTACGGGTAGTATCTTACCACTGCCGTCCTGACCCTCTTTCTTCTCATTGCCCTTGCTCTCCCTGAGTGATATCATTCATTCTCTAGGTTTTAGTTCATATCAGTACTGGTGCTGTTGTACTCCACATCTGCATTCCAGCTCTCTGCCTGAGCTCCAGACCCATACCTCTACCTGCCCATGTCCCTTGGATGCCCCACTGGCACCTCAAACTCCATGTGCTCAGGACACATTCATCATCTCCCCCCAGAACTCCTCATCCCCTGTTCTCTGGTTGTTTGAATGCTCCACCAAGCAGAAATTATAGCCTCAGCCTTAACTTTCCCATAACCTACTCCATTCAAACGTTCTCTGACTCCTGCTGCTTCTACTTCCATATTAGTTCTTAAACCTAAATGCTCATGTCTTTCTCCACTGTTACCACCACAGACCAACATCTTCTCTTGCCTGGATTACCTTAACAGGTGCCAGGGGTTATAAAGATGAATTCTTAGGGGGTCTATGAGGTTTCTAAATAGAATACTATATGTATACTTTGATTAGATGATATGTAATGTGAAATAATCTAATATATACATATAATGTAAAACAACCAGTGTATAGCCAAGTATGCCATACAATATCAGTGTCTGAGTTTGTGTTTAAGAAAAGTTTCCACTGAAGTAAAGAACAGAGTGGTGCGTTATAGATGTTAAATTAAAGAAAATAGTGGAATAATTGAGTCATTTCACTGCACATGGTAGATTAGACATGCAAACTTGAGTTAGAACCTGTACCAGAGCAATCAGCACATTTTTACTTTGGAGCAGGCCATCCATGTACAAACCAATATGCAAGTTCACCATCAGTAATAACGTGAAATAATCAGTTTTTCTGTTTCCATTTTTAGTAATCGTTGGATCAGAATCCCATTTATCTAGCCTTATCTTTAAGTGAACAAGAATTAGAAAATCGGCATTCAAGAATTGCTTGAATACAGAGTTTTGGTTAAGTATAAGGTCTGATTATTCTGAACTGACAAATGGAGGCTTGGAGATGTTAATTCTCTTTCGTCCAACATAATTATGTGAGCAAGTATTCTCTGCATTAGTATTATTGAAGTCAAAATACAGAAGCAGGTGAAATACAGAGACCGAACTTCATTTTTTACGATTAAATCCAACATGAGCTATTTTATTTCAGCAAAAACAAATCATCCACCCCATCAAAGTTATGTTGTTACTAAAAATTTAATTAATTTACTTATTTGGTTTCAAAATGGAATTAAAGCTATAAGCCTACAACTTAAAATCAGTTATCTAATTAAATTTAATGAAATTAAATGAAAAAATATCTATAGAAGAATTTCTTGCCCTTTAAAAAAGGTCTGTGCATTTTCCAAGAAACTGCTTTAATTGTAAGAGAGGACAAATGCTGCTGTATGTGCCTTTCAATGTATATGATTTCATTCCTACAACTCGAAATGATCTATGATTCCTTTTTTTTTTTTTTTCTCCTCAGAACAAATGCCAAGGTCTTGTTTTTGACCTAGTTACACACCAGGTCTTTGACATCATCATCGTCATCCTCATTTTCCTCAACATGGTTAGCATGATGGCTGAATCATATGGCCAGTCCAAAGCCATGGAACTCTTCCTTGAGCGTCTCAACCTGGCCTTTGTGGTCGTCTTTACAACTGAGTGTCTCATCAACATCTTTGCTTTGAGGCAATACTACTTCACCAGTGGCTGGAATTTATTTGATTGTGTGATCGTGATCATTTCTATCGTTAGTAAGTAAAATTGGCAGCCAGAGGGGCTTTATTCTAAAAGCCAGAAGTAAACTTATAAATCTTATCATTTGGAATTATGTCCAGAGTATCCACAAAGCAGAAAATTAAGCTTAATGTGATTTCTGAAAAAATAGACAGATGAACTAATGCCATTCTCTTTGGGGAGTTGCTAGGAGATACAGAGTAATTTCCATTCCCTTGACTATCTACACCATTGAAAGAGAGTTAAATAATTCTGTGGCTAATTTATTCAACGGAGATAGACAAAATTAAGATGACTTAAAAGTTTTTGTGGGGCTACCTGCTTTATCCAGGGAGTTGAGTCAAAGTTCTACCTTTCTTGTGCAACTAAAGAGCATTTCTTGTTTTAAGGATTTGGCATTTAGTTTCCATGTTTTTCCCTAGTTCAAAATCCATGTTGATGTCAGATCACAATTACTGTGCCCCCGTGACATTGCCAGGCCTTCCCGTACCTCCTCCTTATACAGGGCCTCCATGGCCCAGCCTAGATGGGGCTTGCAAGAGTGTGTCATAAGGACAAGTAATGCTTTATCTTTATTCTGTATCTCATGTTAACTTAAACCACAGTGGGAACTACACTTGTCTCAACTGCTCGGATCCCATTCACCAACCAGCCTCACTCTATAATCAGCATATTTTTCTTAACCACAGGCAGAAATTTACTGTAAGATTTGTGGAAGAAGAATAGGGAAAAAAGAGGGTTATTGCCATATACCTTTTTATAAAACATACACACACACACACACACACACACACACACACACACACACACACATCAACTTTGAAATTAAATTCTTCATGATTAAGCTATAAGATTTCACTCTGGGTTTTTGAAGTCTGCTTTTAACTAAACTGATAATTTGACTTTTTATAATTTTGTAAAACTGCCCAGGGGCTCTTCTCATAGTTCAAAGAGCAGCGAAGACAATGAAAACTGATTTCACAAGTGGAAGTTTTTGTGCTATCTCAGAAAGGATGCATTAAACAGATATGCTGGATCAAAATATTTTGATTCCTATCACCACAGCAGCAATGCAGATGTTTCAGAGACCAAGAAAATGAATGGTACAGTTCATAGTCTTCTGGTTTCTAAGCCATAAAGTTTATGTAGATAAGGTTTAGTAATAGATCTTTCCACATGGTTACGGTTACATAGACTGTTAATCATTATTAGTCAATTCCAAGCATTATTAGTCATTTCCTGGTGAAATCGACAACAGCAGTAAAGTTAGAAAATGATGATAGGATGAGTCTGAGGCAGCCCTGTGAGCACTTAAAGGGCTCTTCCTCCAATATGCAGAGAGCAGCTCATTCATTTCACTCTTTACTGACCTTCTTGCAGGCAGTGCCAGGCACTGTAGAGTTCATGGAAATATCTCTGACTTCTGTCCTATGAACAACTGCTAAGCGATTGCAGCTACACTGCATAACACTGTATAGCATCTTGTTCCAATGGATGAGAAGATCCACACATTGAGCCAAGTCCTACTCACCATTGTGGGCAGTATTTTCTATGCTTTTGCCGGTTGATCTGCCATCCAATCCTTAGCCTCTACATTTTCTCACGCTCTCCCCTGAGCTTTTAGAGAAATACAAAATGAGTGTGAGTCAAACTTATTCTCTCTATGGGGTTTACAATCCAATTGAGGTATTAAGACCTACCACCGTAAGGAATCAGAAAAAGAGAAATTGATTGAACCCCAAATCACATGGTACACAAAAGAACTGAGCTCAGAGAAAAGACAGATTACTCTGGGCTTGATTACTCAAAGAAATATTCATGGAGGAGGTGGGCCTTAAAGGAGGGACCTCCTCCAGTTGCTGCTGAATTGGTTTGTAGTCAATTCCACATCTCACCAGAGTTGCCTGCCCAATTAGCATATGAATTAAGCTTCCTTGATACAATCAGGCAGTCGGTGAAGTATATCACCAACTAGTTCTCTTTAGTCATTAGGTGATGGCAGGTAGTGTTGGCCATCCATCACCCCTAATGACCTTAGAGGATCCCCAGAGCAAGAACCAGGCCATGTCTATACAAGGCAAGCATGTTCCAGCCATTCTATAATATTTGGGCCAAAATGTGAGTTGTTTTAAATTCTTGTATCACTTGATTGCAGAGCAGGCAATGAGAAAACAGGGTGACATTTTAGGCCAAATATTTAGCAGTCTGCAGAAACCTTTGCTTGAGATGCCATTTCTGGTGTATCTACAACATCAGAGAAACTGTCTCCAATTTAGTTCCTTAAGCTTTTTGAATTAGGTCTTCCAGAAGAACTTGGAATGAGCATACTGACAAAGATGAAAGATCCATGGCAGCTTCAGCCCAAAAATGAACATCCCAACACCACCCTCTTTCTCCAGCCCTGTCCTCGCCTATAGCAGGCTGTGTTCAAATTCCTCTATAATAAGAACCTGTTTGTTTAAGAAGTTTTGGGGCTGGGGTCGTACAACTTCCACTGATAGCTTAGGCTCAAGCTGACCTTCAGTAGCAGAAATTTCTCCTTGCATTCTAATCTAAATAACTCCATCCGTAGTTTGTTTTCCATTCTATATATACAATAACTATGGAAAACTTATATTTGTTACCCCATGAATAACTTTAAATGCCCAACATAGATAATGTACTTCAAGTGCATACGATAACGAATAAAATAACCTGTCATAAACAGCATTTTATTTCTTTTCCTTGGGGGTCTTCAGTATTTTAGATGTCCTATCCCATCTAAAGTCCCATCTAAAACTATACGAACCTTGGAAATTATTCTCCAACTTAAGGCACAGATATATATTTTCCCTGATATAGGTAAAAAAATCTTAATTTTGTACATAAATTAAGAAGTAATGATAGAAAGTTGGTCCCACTCAGATTCAAGGCAGGAGAGAGAGGCTATGTCAGTCTGCCTGCTGGAAATTGATTGACCCTTCTCCTTCTCTTAAGGTACAATTGTTTCTGCCTTGAAAACCCAGGCACAGATTCCTTTCCCTCCAACACTCTTCAGAATTGTCCGCTTGGCTCGGATTGGCCGAATCCTGAGACTTGTTCGGGCAGCACGAGGAATCAGAACTCTCCTTTTCGCGCTAATGATGTCTCTTCCCTCTCTATTCAATATTGGTCTTCTACTCTTTCTGGTTATGTTTATTTATGCCATTTTTGGTATGAACTGTTTTTGCAAAGTGAAGGAAGAGTCTGGAATTGATGACATATTCAACTTCAAAACTTTCAAAGGCAGCATGCTCTGCCTCTTCCAGATAACCACGTCAGCAGGCTGGGATGCCCTCCTCAGCCCCATGTTGCAATCAAAAGACTCATGTAACCCCAAGTCAGAGAACTGTCACCTCTCTGCCATAGCCATAACCTACTTCGTCAGTTATATCATCATCTCCTTTCTCATCGTGGTCAACATGTATATTGCTGTGATTTTAGAAAACTTCAATATAGCCACTGAAGAAAGTGAGGACCCTTTGGGTGAAGACGACTTTGAAATATTCTACGAAGTCTGGGAAAAGTTTGACCCGGAAGCAACACAATTTATCAAATATTCTGCTCTTTCTGACTTTGCTGATGCCCTTCCTGAGCCTCTGCGTGTGGCAAAGCCAAATAAATACCAGTTTTTAGTCATGGACTTGCCCGTGGTGAGCGGAGATCGCCTTCATTGCCTGGATATTCTGTTCGCTTTCACCGCTAGGGTACTTGGTGAGTCCAGTGGCCTGGATAGCATGAAAGCAGTGATGGAGGAGAAGTTCATGGAAGCCAACCCTTTCAAGAAGTTATATGAACCCATAGTCACCACCACCAAGAGGAAGGAAGAGGAAAGATGTGCTGCTGTTATTCAAAAGGCCTTTCGAAAGTACATGATGAAGACCAAGTGTACCTTGGAAGACAGGCCTCATTCACCCCTCCAGACACTCTGCAATGGAGACTTGTCCAGCTCTGGGGTGGCCGAGGGCAAGGTCCACTACGACTGAGCCCCTCACCTCCACCCCTACCTCACAGCCTCAGAGCCTTGCCTCCAGCCTCTAAGCTCCAAGGGGTCCACAGCTCAGTGTGTGAACAAGCAATGGACTCACTGAACTAGCCATTCCATTTTTCTTTTTCTGGCTAAAAGAAATGATGTTTCTGAGTTCACTTCAAATGGTTCTTATAGAGATATAAGATAAGGCTGCCCGACTATAACCACCGGTACTGTTTTAACCAGGAAAAAGACACTAAAATGGGCTGTAGAGCAGGGGTCTCCAACCCCCGGGCTGCAGACCGCGCTACCGGTCCGTGGCCTGTCAGAAACTGGGCTGCACAGCAGGAGGTGAGCAGAGGGGGAGCCAGCAAGATTTCATCTGCCGCTCCACATCACTCGCGTTCTGCCCGAACCACCCCTCCGCAACCCAGTCTGTGGAAATACTGTCTTCTGCAAAATTGGTCCCTGGTGCCAGAAAGGTTGGAGACTGCTGTAGGGGACACTAATGTGAGGATTGAAGCACAGTTCAAATTATATCAAAAGAAAATAATAAGAAACAGAAAACATTAAAATTTTAAATTGTGTTTTTCCAAATGTTCTTAAGTACAGTATCCAATACCTTTGTTTGATGTTTTCCCCAATAAAATATATGGCTTGTCACACATAACTCTTCTGCATGCTAAGTGAAAATTCAAAACCTGCCAATAAATACTTATTGCAGATTTTTTTTTAACCAGCATTAAACTTTTGGGGTTTATTTCAAACCTAAAAGCATGGTCATGGCTTGTCAGTTACCACCGTATCTTTCACCAGCTTCAATCTCTGTTATACATTTTCGGGGAAAAAATAAATAAAGAGACTTTCAGTTTGCATTTCATTCAGACACTACACTAAAAATCCTCTTGCTTGGTGGTTGTGTCAGTAGTGGTTTAAATGTGGTACTTTGCTTGGAATTAAAGGCGGGAGCCAGTGGTGTGCTGATAAGTGTGTAACAATTGCTCTTCAGGAAAAAAAAGCCATGATTTGTAGCATTTACTGATTTCTGTGGTGAATACTCCCATCATGACTGATTTCAAGCTACCAGCACGTTTCTGAACGTAGAGTTGGGAAGAGACGTCCACAATCAGTTCTCGTGAGCTGCCCGGAGCTGGCTCAGCACACCACTGGCTGGAACCAGTAAGACAGTCTCACTTGCCTCTGGTTAAAATATCTGCAATGCGCAACTTGGATGGAGAGAGCAACCCCTTAACAACACCTGGACCCCAGGGCAGGGGAGCCATAAGACATACTGGTTAGCCGGTGACCTCAGGCATTTGATGAGCCCTACGTTCAGTTCTGGCTGAATGTCTGCATCAAACACAGCCCAGAGAACAACCAGGTCGATCAGAAGGGCCTGGCCCCAGGAGTAGCCCAGGATGCCCAGAGGCCAAACAAGACAGTAGCTGGACTGGGGACAGAGAACTACACTGTGATAATCTAGGCTTGGAGGAGAACCCTGCAGAAGTAGTCCTGGAATCCTGTATCTCAGACAGACTGGAGGAGCTGATGTGTCTGTAAGCAGCCTGGAGTCTGAGGCCTGAGCCTCTGCCCTGCCCTTCACTGTCCAGTGGAGGTAAGGCCAGTGCCAGATACTGTGGTGCACGGAGGGGGAGTTTATTTACAATGTGCACAAGATCTAACCATGACTCAATGTATTCGTGTCCAGGGCCTGAGTTTTGTAGGCAGCCTTGTGCTCTGGAGCATTGGCAAAAAGTAGTAATATCATTATCTAATTATTATCAATATCTAATTTTTACTTAGCATTTGCTGTGTGTCAGGCACTGGCCAAGTGTTTGCCATGCATAATCTCATCTGTACCTCACAATAGCCCGGTGAGTGTGCTGTCACTCAGCAGGTGGAGCCTGAGCCTCTGTGCCATGCTGAGGCAGGGGAGTGGCCAGAACAAGGGCACTTTTGAGACAGGGCCACAGGGCTTCCATATAGGGCTGCAAGAGCCTTGTGGAAATCACCATTTCTAAAGCCATGGCCAGTTCTGCTTGAGGCCCTGGGGATTACCTGTGTCTTCCCTAAAAGATGCCTCCGATTATGAACTCTGGGTGTTTTACGGATCCCTACCAAGTTTTCTGGAAAAGATGGCTGGCCCTGATTCCACTAGGGATATCCCCTGGCTGGAGGTAAGGGAGGATCTGGAAGGACATGGTCTTGTCTATTCCAGATTACAATTTAGGGGCTTGTATATAATCTGTTCTGTGCAATAGCTTCTGCCCTTCTCACACACACCTGTCCACCCCCACATGGTCCCCTTTCGCCAGTGCTGGTTTCCTAGAGCCAGCTTCTGGGGAGAGCACAGGATCCCTCCCTCTGGCTTCTGCAAGAGGCTGAGCCATGCTTCCTTCACTAGATGGCAGCAAATGCCCAACATGTTCTTTTCTGAAAGCTGCACCAGCATCTCTCTGTATGAGCCTAGAGCTCAAAGAGCCAGAGGGCTCAAGGGGGAGAAGAGAGCCAAGGCAAGGAAGTGTTGAATTACCTTGGATGGGTGCTAGAGAGCTCACACTCCCCAGAGATAGCTCTCACTGTGCAAGGAGCCAAGATACCTCCAAAAGGCAGAGATGTTGGTCTGAGCTCTGTCCTCCTGGGGCCGTGCTGAATGTCAACCGTAGACAGCCCTACAGGCACATGAAGCCAGTCCCCTGTCTTCTGAGCCTTCTTTTCTCCAGGCAAATCAGCCCCTGCTCAATTCAGTCAATAGACAAGTTCCGGAGGGCCAATGCAATACCACCTTGTGCAAACTGCTTCTAACCAATGGCTCTTGACCTCAAGAGTATATATGCTAATCGGGAGGGGAATTAGACAGGTGTTTGTGTGATGACAATACAATGCAAAACAACAAGTGCACGAACCAGGACACAGCTCTGCTCTCAAAGTGTGAGTGGAGACAGGCTCACAGGAAGGCTTCACAAGAGAGAGGGGGGCATCTGAGATGAGCTGGGTAATGTGTGGGATTGTGACGGATGGAGGTGGTTCGGGAGGGTGTTTGAAGGGGAGGAGACAGTATAGGCAGCACCCTGGAGTGTAAGGAGTGTAAACAGTGGAAAGAAGCACGAGCTCCTCAATTGACTCGGCTGAGAGTGTAGACAGTGGAGCAGCAGCAACTGAATCTAGAAATGGACAGTTTTGTGGAGAGCCTCGAATGCCAGAGCGAAGGGTGCTAACATATTTAGGTAATAAGGAGGCATTGACGGCGTTTGAGCAGGGGAGGAAATTAACTGGGCAGAGTATTCAGGTGGAATGGAGGAGAAAGAGATCAGAATGCGGATCCTGGTGTGGAAGAGGCACTGAGTGAGGACGAAGGCAGGGAGCAATGCGGTGTGACTCAGATACCTGTGCCAAATGCCTGTCCATGGGGGAGGTGTCTAGGGAGGAACCTTAAGATTTCGGGCCGGGATGACAAGATAAATGGCAGCACAAGTTACCAAATTAATGAGCCTAGGAGGGATAAGGTTTTTTTCATTTATTTTTGTTTGTTTTCATGAAGGAAGAAAAAAATCAGTTCAGTTTTGAACATTTTGAAGGTTTAAGATGCCAGGTCCAAGTGACAATGTTCAGCCAGGCCTGGAACTTGAGGACATGGCCTGGACAAGAGTCCTCAGCACAAGGGTGACATTTGAAACCCCGGGAGCAGACTAAATCGTGGAGGGGTGAGCATACCAGAGGACTCACCCTGGGGGCCATGCTCTCAGGGAATAAAGGTGAGGAGACGGTTCAGAGAAGGGTGTGGGGAGGTAGGTGAAGGTAACACCACGACACACATCATGGGCACAGAGCAGGCTTCACAAGAAAGTCATAGCCAACAAGATGAGATACGTGATCCCACCTTTTCATCCCTTCCACCAAGAAGCATTCAAGAAGCCAGGGCACAGCGCGGTGGTGTTCCAGGAAGGGATCCCTACCCTTTCATGGAGCAAGCGTAAGAGCTTGCCTTATAAATAATCCAGACTCAGGAGCCAGCTGTTCAGGAGAGCTCTCTTGGAATGTCAGCTACTAGCGCCCAGTGTCCTTAGAGAGGCTGCAATCCTGTACAGCTCCTCCTGCTCAAGGAGAGGGAGCCACTGGTCCCAGATGGTTGTTGCCTGACAACCCAGATGGAACCTCCAGGGTCATTCAGTGGGCAATCCTGTCCCTCACTGCCCAGGAATCATCAAAGAGGCGGTGAGAAGACAAGTGCAATAAAAAAACATTTATTGAGCACTTATTCTGGACTTAGTAGCCACTTTCCAGTATTACCTTGTTTAATCTTCACAACAGCTCTAGTAGGGATAAACTATTTTGAATCTTCATTATTCTGATGAGAAAACTGAGGCATGTAGAGTGAATAAGAAGCTTGTTCAAGGCTACGTAACCAATAAGTGGCCCTGACAGAATTCAAACCCAAGCAGTCTGGCTCCAGTGCTTAAGCTATATCACCACTGTAGCACACAGAAACGATGTGATTGAAGTTGAAGGGAGGGTACAGAGTTTTTCTCGTTATGTCCACGGATCTTTTACTATCCATTTCTTCTTCTCTGGAGACAATGCATGTCTTCAAAGTTTACATTGTGGAAACATCCTCTACGTGGGAGATGCTATGCTTCCTCTCTAAATTTAACAGCCTCAATTCTATGTACTCTGTTCTCTAATACTTTGATGTAGTTTCAATCCTTTTATCATTTTCTCCCTCCTTCTCTAGGCAAACTCTGGTTAATCTATATCCTCTAGCATCTGGCACCCAGGGGGCAAGAGAGGGACTATCCCCTCCCTTTGGACAATGTATCTCTATTAACGTAGACTTCAAGTGTAGTCAGACAGTGGTGGTATCAAGAGGTGACAGTGAGGGTGCTGATTTAGTCTTCCTTAATCTCCATCAGTCCCCCAACCCAAGCCACCCTGAACGAACATACAGTCTAACTAAAAGCATTGTATCCTCTGTGCCATTACAGCTTCTAGTCTCCTTACCTCCATCCCATACTCTAAGCTCTTTCTATATTTTAATATCACTTTTGGAGCCAAAACACAATGATGGCTTATACTCTTTTTTTTTCCCCCCCAGCTCTATTGAGGTGTAATTGACAAATGAAAATTGTATATATTTAAGGTGTACAGCATGATGGTTTGAAATACATATACACTGTGAAATGATTCCCACGGTCAAGTTAATTTTCACATCAATCACCTCACATAGTTACCCTTTTTCTCCTTTTGGTGTACTGAGAAAACTTAAGATCTACTCTCTTAGCAAATTTCTAGTATGCAATACAATATCATTAACTACAGTCACTCTAGTGTGAGTTAGACTCCACAGAACTTATTCATCTTATAACTGAAAGGTTGTACCCCTTGACCAACATTTCCCTAATTTTCCCTCCCCACCCACTACCCCCAGCTCCTGGTAACCACTGTTATACTCTCTGGTTCTATGAGTTTGACTTTTTTAGATTCCACATATAAGTGAGATCATGCAGCATTTATCTTTCTGTGTCTGGCTTATTTCACTTAGCATAATGTCCTCCAGGTTCATTCATGTTATTGCAAATGGCAGGATTTCCTTCTTTTTCATGGCTAAATGATATTCCATTGTACATATGTACAGGACATTTTCTTTATTCATCCATTTATGGACATTTAGGTTGTTTCCTTGCTTTGGCAATTGTGAATAATGCTGCAGTGAACACTGGAGTGAAGACATCTCTTCGAGATTGTGATTTCATTTCCTTTGGATATATATTGAGTAGAGGGTTTGTGGATCACATGGTTATCTGTTTTGAATTTTTTGTGGAACCTCCATATACTTTTCCATATTAGCTGTACCATTTTACCTTCCCGCCAACAGTGTACAAAGGTTCTCTTTGCTCCATACCCTCAGCAACACTTGTTATGTCTTGTCTTTTTTACAATAGTCATTCAGATAGGTGTGAGATGATATCTCATTTTGGTTTTGATTTGCATTTCCCTGATGATTAGTGATGTTGAGCACCTTTTCAGGTACCTGTTGGTCATACATATGTCTTTTTTGGAAAAATGTCTACTCAGATCCTTTGTCCATTTTTTAATTGTGTTGTTTGTGTTGTTTGTGTTTTTGCGATTAAGTTGTATGAGTTCTTTACATATTTTGGATATTATCACCTTATCTGATACATGGTTTGCAAATATTTTCTTCCATTCTGTAGGTTGCCTTTTCCTTTAGAAAGAAGAAAATGTAAACTAAACTATAGTGACAGAAAGTATATCAATGGTAACCTGGGGATAGGGGAAGGGTTGGTAAAAAGGGCAGATAAAGGGGCATGAAAAACTTTGGGGGATGGTGGATTTGTTTACTATCTTGATCGTGGTGGTTTTCACTTGTAAAACCATCAAGTTTTACAAGTGAAAAATATATGTCTAGGGATTTCCCTGGTGGTCCAGTGGTTAAGACTCCGCGCTTCCAATGCAGGGGGCACGGGTTCAATCCCTGGTTGGGGAACTAAGATCCTGCATGCCGTGTGGTATGGCCAAATATATATATATATATATATATATACATATATATACACATATATATATGCCAAAATTTATCAAATTGTACTCTTCAAATATGTGCAGTTTGTGGTATGTCACTTATACTTCAATAAGGCTGTTTAAAAAAACAGCCCTTGAGTTTTTTGAATCTAAATGGAAGTCTCAATATGCCTCTGGAGCTCTTATTTTAGCACTAAATCTGAAGGGAGAGGCTGCTGAGGAGACACATCAAACAAAGATGATATCTTGCCTGGATGTGTAGAGTGGCTGCCTCAATATTTGGAAAGAAACCTTGGGATAAGAATTGGGATAACTCCTTCATTAGGGAAA
>NW_006796074.1:248625-260733 GCF_000442215.2 Lipotes vexillifer | reverse complement strand
AAAAAAAAAAAAAAAAAAAATACGGTTTTAAGTGCTCACCTTAAAAAATACAGTTTTAATTCTACCTTGAACATAGGAGTAGACTTGCTCTAAGTCCTGGCCAATGAGTTATAGGGACATTGCTGAATGAGGCTTCTAGATAAGCTCCTTAAAAGAGGGGGCTAAATCAGTTGACATATGCCTTTTTATCTTTTACCACTTCCTCCTCCTACCTGCCTGGAATACAGATGTGATGGTGGGACTTCAATAGTCATATTGTGACCATGAGGCGAACTAAAGAATAGAAGCCACATCCTCAGGATGGCAGAGGAGAAAGATAGTAAGAGTGTGAGACCTGAGGGGATCATGGCTCTGCTGCACTAGCTCTGAACCACCTACTTCTGCACATCACATTACATTAGAAAAAAGAGATGCAGATTCTTTAAGCCAATCTTTAGTGAGTCTCTGTTTCAAGTGATTGTGGGGAATTTCTGACTGATACAGTGGTTCTGTCATCGACTTTGAAGGGTGACACAACATTTCCTATGGATTCCATTCCCAGAATGAAATAATAGAATTTAAATTGAATTTGAAATGACCAGAAATAGTTAAATTTGAACCAGAGAGGGTGCCGCCGGGTCTGTGAGTGCAGTCTTCTCCCAGCCCTGTGCCATCCTCATTGCAAGGACTCTGCTGCTGTCTCTGGGCCGAAAACATGGCAGACAATGGCAGCTGCATGGGTCTCACATCCACGCTACCCAATAGTAGCGGTGTGACCTTGGACCAAGTCCTCAGTCTCTCTGAGCTTTAATCATTTAAAAAATGAAGACAATAATGACCATACCTATTTCATGAGGAAATTATGATCCTTAAGTGAGATATGGCTCAATTAGTATTAACATTACTATGTATTAAGTATTTATTGATGTATATTGTTAGATTTCGAAGGGATTTGATGGGGATACAAAGATGACAAAAGAGTAGTCCGGTTCCCCCAAGGACTCTCCAATCTCATTCCTTTAGTCTTCATTCCTTGACTCTTGTTGCCTGTCTTTGACTGTTAGGAAATCATTTGGATGCTGCCAAAGAAACAGCTCTGCATCCTGGGACCCAGCCCCACAAGCGTCTGGATGGACATTCTCCTGAGAGTCCATTTCCAAGGGTCCCTAGGGACTCTGCAAGGTGAGTTCTGAACAGGTTTCTCTAGTGTTCTGGACAGTGCAGAGGTCTTTAAGAAACTGGTCACCTCAGTGTCTTGCCTGGCCTTTCCATTTTGTCTTAGAAAAGTTTGTCCCTAAGTCAGTTTCCTTAGAATGGGAAAGATAAAACCACTAGTGACTCAGGGCTGCTGAAGTGAGAGCTCAAGGAGGCTTGTAGGTGAGAGATTGGGTGTGCTGCCCATCACCCGGGGACAGTCAGCGTCCGTCCTCCTTCTGGTGAGTCTGCATGTGGGTCCTGGCCCCATGCAGCCCTCCTCTGCATCTCTCTGGCTGAGGGTCCACCTGCCAGGCCCCCCTGCAGCTGCCCAGAAGGTTGGTCGTGGAGAAATGCAGTAGCCCCCATGGTGCTGGGCCTAGAGGAACAGGAAGAAGGGGGAGTCACATGAATAATTGCAGCAAACTGACACTTACCCAAGTCAATGGGTCACTCCCTGGCAAGGCAGTCAGGGCAGCACTGCCTCTGATGTCTGACTGTCTGAGGCCCATCTGTGCCCACCCCAGCACTGCTCCCCAGAGAAATACCTGCATAAGGGAACCTTTCTTTCCCTCTTTTCGAAGAGCTGCCTCGTTCTGCTCCGGTGCCTGGTTGGGGCTGTCCTGGCGCCAGCCAGGTCAGGAAGAGCCCCCCAGGTATGGGAAGGAGGGAGAGCATGGTTTGGGGGCCAGGACCAGCTTCCTTCCCGTGCTTTCTCTCCACCCTGGTTGTTTAGCCGTGGCCAGAAGGACACATACACACACTTGCTTTTTCCAACCAGGGAGGCTCCCAGGTGATGGCTGAAGGGTTTTGGGGGTGAGTTCAGGGGACGACCCAGAACTTGCTTAGGACATTTCATCAGAGGAACCCGGGAGCCACTCTTGGTCCTCCTGGCCATCCCAGCCCCCCCGGATGTCACTCGGCAGCTCCCTTCTCACCCGCAGCTCCACCACCTTTGTCCTCATTTCGTTCTGGGAATTAAGTGCAATAACCATGTAAGCTTCTTGGCATGTAATAAGCAGTGTCAGCTGGATCACTGTTAGTGTTGGTGCTATTCTCCCTGCTTTCACCGTCCGTCATGGCCTCAGCCTTCCTCCTTGGGTCAGAACAGCTCACTGGAGAAGTCAGTGCTGACTATGTCCCTGCCCAGGGCAGAGTGCACAGCTGCCGGGTCTCAAAGAAATGCATGAAAGCGCTCCCCACTTTCCTAATGGCTCATGGACAAGATCTCAGTCAAGCACTGTAGTTTTACTGCTGCTAAGGGAGGAGTCTCTGGATCTTCTCCCCTGACACTGCATCTGGTGGCCACCCATTCCCATTCTGAGCTTGATGGTGAGAGCTGGATGCTGTGGTCCACGCTTATCATTAGAGGGGGGAGGACGTGTGAAGCTGCCCACTGGCGGGGCACCAGAGCTCTGGGCTGGACTTTTTACCCCATGTCCAGGGAGAACAGGCCTCCCAATTTTGACAGGGGTTACCTCGGTGTCTGAGAGTGTGTGCACATATGTATGTGTGTGTATGTATGTTTCCCTAGGGCTTCTAGATCTACCACACATTTTCTGATGAAGTACATGGTAATTTTATGGTTAGTAGAACCAAGTAAATTATAAGATATAGTTGGAGCAGAGGAACCAGGCCCACATCAAATGAGAATGAAAAGAGCAGGGCCAGTGTGGGAGTCATGGGTGTGGGGGATCTGTTCCTGCCCTGGAACTGGCCTGCTGTGTGACCTTGGGCAAGTACCTTCCCCTCTCTGGGCCTCTGTTTCCTCGTCTGTGAAACAAGGAAACTGATTAGATGAGCTCTTGGTTCTCTCTAGCATTGACATTCTATGATCCTCTCATTCTGTTGGAGACCCTCTGGATCTCTTTTGGTCTCGTTACTTTTCAGACAGTTAGAAAATATGCTCCCTGGCTCTTTCTTGCCTTCCAGGGCTGGGTGACCCTGCATATTGTGCCTCAGGTTCCAGAGACCTAAATACTCCAAGGGAGCTGGTAGGGATAGACCATTAAACTCTGCAGTACAAACTCTCAGCTTCCACCAAATCACCAGCTTTCACCTGTTCCTCCCAAGACCCTACCCAAGGAGGAGGTACAGCAGCGTCCCATCACAGGCCTGCTGGGCACAGATCACGGAAGATCTCCCCTCCCAGAGCAGAAGGCATGGAGTGGTGCAGGATCAATGGCCTGGGTCTAAGAATGAACTGAACGTTCCCTGGAACTAGGAAGGGGATTTTCTTGAACGATAGAGACCTCAGTGCTTTGTGCACTCTCTTCAGTTTGGCTGGGGAGAAATTTTGAGCTAGGGGTAATGAGGGTGTTCAGGGGTCAGGGCAGAACCAGAGCAAAATACCCTTGTGATGTTCAAGGGAAGTTGCGTTCCAGGCCCTAGGTGTCCCAGCCCTGGCAAAAGATGTCTTACCAAGCAGGGCACCAAGCAGTCAGTTGACACCTTCAAGAGACCATGCAGGTTTAAACAATGAGCATGACCATGGTGACTGGTGCAGGTGCAAGGCCAGGGCACCTTCCCAGATGCTCCAGACCTTGTAAGGAAGGCCTGGAGAGATCACTCGCTCCTGGGAGGAGGTAGAGAGAGGAAGCACCCCAGGGATGACTGAGATGAAGTTCTCATTCCTTGGAGGGATGGACATATGTCATTTAATGTTAGAAAAATAAAGTCATATAGCATTACTTGAGTTATAGTGCAGCAAAACCCCTGCTTGCTACATGCTGATCCTCAAATGGTCTGAAACAGGAGGCAGAACTGACATCAGTCATCTCCCTGCAGAAGATCCTTTGCCAGTCTTGGCCCATCTCACTGAACACCCTCCACCATCCTCGGCCAGGTATCCAGGCCCCAGTTCCCTTCCACAGGAGTGGCACCCACTGTGGACTGGTTTGTGTCCCCCGAAATTCATAGTTTGAAACCGTAACTCCCAATGTGGCTGTATTTGGAGATAGAAGATAATTAAGAAGATAAGCAAAGTTACAGGAGGTCATAAGGATGAGGCCCTAACCTGAGAGTACTGGACTTCTTATAAGAAGAAGAAGAAACACCAGAGATCACAAGTGCACAGAAGAAAGGCCGGGTGAGAGCACTGTGGGAACGTGGCTGTCGACACCCAGCAGGCGAGCTCTCGCCAGAAACCCAACCCTGCCAGGCTTGATCTGGAACTTCCCAACCTCCAGAACTGTGAGAAAATAAACTTCTGTTGTTTAAGCCACCCAGCCTGTGGTATTTTGTCATGACAGCCCACACTAATACAGTATCCAAAGTCTAATGCTTGACATGCTGCATCAGAATCATCCAGAGTGAAATGCACTTGTGAAAAATGCAGTTTCTTGGAATCAACTGCAAACCTAAAAAAAAAAACGAAGGAGAAGAAGAAATCTCTAGAAATAGGGCTCTGGACTATACATTTTAGGATCACCCCTGGCAATTCTGACAGGGGCTTCTGGACAGGATACTCCTGTGAATGACATTTGGCTGCCCCTCTGCTGGTCCATTGCTCGGTCTCCATCCATCCTCGCTCTCTACCCTCCCCGTCCAGAGGAGCCCAGATACAGCCCTGCCCCTTCCAGGAAAGCTCCAGCCTGTCCAGCCTGCCATGACCCCCACTCCAGTGAAATCCTTCAATGAATTTTCTGCTCTGAGTGCCAGGAAGCATACCCTAGGGAGAGCTGAGATGGTTTGTCATGTTCCAGTCATTTCTGACCAGTGAGAAGGGTTGTGGGCCAGGATACACCTTTCTCCTTTGCATTAACAGCTGTTTCTCAACAGACACAGTTCCCACCCATCTGCCAGCTGCCCTTCTGCAGCTCAGCTCCAGCTCTGCTGTTTTATTGGCCACAGATGCAGACAGGTTGTTCTAGAATTACATGTGACAAGTGCATGAACCTTGACAGCCAAAACTGTGAGTTTGTTGAGGGAGAGGTCGTCTGGGTGTCTCCCCTGGAACGCCAGCTCCATGCACAGCTCTTGATACAGAGAGATTCGGTCCTAGCTGGTTCACCACCCCAGCCTTGCTGACCAGCACCTGTCTTCATCTTTCTCGCAGTGGTCGGGTCACAGGTCAGAAGGGCACCATCTCTGGCCTGGGAGAGTAGGTATCTCACTGCGCCTCACAGGAAACTGTCCCCGACCCAATTCTAATCTTATTCTGACTATTGAAGTAATTTCTTTTCACCGTAGAAAACCTGGAAAGCACAGGAAATTAACTGCATTGTTCAAAGTACATTTTCAGAAACCTCCTCTACTAATGCAACTTCATTCATTCAATCATTCATTCAGCAAATACTTGAGCTAACAGTTCTTTCCCCAAATAAGCATTAGAGACGGAGAAAATGAAGGTCACAGAGCAATTCTCTCTCTGCATGTAATCACTAACATCATTTTTGATTTAAGATATGTAGTTCATTTCAATTAAATATATATTATACTGAAATGCTCCTTGGACTCATATTTCATCTTGGATTGAAATATCCATTAACATCCATTCTGTATTTCCTTTGTCCATTTAGATTAAGTTATATTCAGAGCTCCCGATTCTCCAGGGCCTGGCCATAGCTCTTAGAGCACACCCAGCTTCTTCCAGCCCAGCTCTGAGTTTTTCCTCCAGCCGAGGGCTAAGAGGTTTGAGATCCCAAATGTTTTCTCTTCTTATAAGAATTTCTTCGGCCAACTTCTACTGAATCCACATCAGGCAATGAATTCTCCTCTGAACAGTGTTTTGTAAAGTGAAATGCCATTGTCTCAGGCTGGTGCTTTCTGATTTCACTGCCATCGCTGATTTAGGCATCTTTTCTTCTACCTACTTTTTTTCTCTTACTTTGAAATTATGAAAGTAGTTATCAATTATGACTCTAGAACAATTGTCATTTTAATGAATGTACATCTATTTCAGAGATAATGTGAGCAACGGTGCACTTCTCCTGCCAGCACCGCCCCCATCCAATCCTATTGTAGCAAGGAACTCAGGGTACAAAATAAAATCACACCTCCTTTAGTATTCAAATTCATGTAACTTCAAGCTCTGTTCTGTTCCCTTTGAGGGGGTCTTTCTTCTCCAGTGCCACTGGCTCATGCAAAGTTCAAGACTCTCAATGGTGAGTTCACTGTCCTTAGTTCATCCAGACAACTTGGAACCCCAGGGGAAAAGTCATGGTATCAATCCATTTCCTCCCAGATGACTCCTAGACCCTATGCAAATTGTCCCTCGTACATCCCAGCCACCTTCCTATCTGAGGAGTTTTGGTGGGACGTGGTTCAATGAATCTCAGGCCTGCAGAACCCCAGACCTCCCAAACAAATATCCTGTTATACCTTCCCATAGAGCAATGGGCATTCCAGGTCCTGAAGGGCGTCCTTAGTGCCTATGCCTTATCCCCTTGGGTCTCAGCTAAGCTCCAGGATTTAATCTTGGCTTTAGCACTTATTAGCTGTGTAACCTCTGGGACTACCTCTCTGATATCCAGGCTTATTATCTGTAAAGTCTGCACAGAAAGCATATTGAAAATGGCAGCCACTCCCAGTCATAGCTCCTGGAGCAAGAGGGTCATTTCTCTCCTGTCTGAGTCAACAGCGGCCAGCCTTGGGAGAGGGGCCCTGCTTGGGAAGCCGATCTCAGAAAGCCGGTTGCTGGGGAGGAGGATCCCGTGGAAACCACCAAACCAGTGCTCCTCACAGCAGGGCCGGGACCTGCTGCTTGTTAGGAAGGCAGAACATGACCCACCCCCAACCTCCGCACCAGAGTCAGAACCGCTGGGGTGGAGCCCAGGAATCTAGTTGAACGTGCCCTCCAGGTGATCCCAACGGACACTGAGATTTGAGAACCACGCTCTAAACCGTCCCATCTCATCTTTCCCCTACTGCCACCTCCCTGGCCATTTTACACCAAGGAACCCCAAGACTCAGCCACAGGAGACCAGGTGTCCTGAGTAGTCCCCAGTGGGGTGCCATTCAGCACTGCCTTCTAAACCTGCTCTTAGACCCCCTGTAATGGTCACCAAGCCAGCTCATCTAAACTGCCCTTTGCCCACAACTCAAACTCCCCCTCTCAAGATTCTGCTTCCAAAGCTCGCCTTGCCGTGGCTTCCGGAGCAACCAGGCCCCACATCCCAGTGGCTCTGCATGACTTTCCTCTCCTTCCTGCTGTAGGCCACAAGACTACATCCTCCTCTAATCCTGGCCCCTTTACCTGAACCCTCTCTCAAGCCCCTCAACACCACGGTTGAGCAGACAGACTAGTTAGATTCAAGTCCTGTCCCGCAATGGCTGTGTGACTCAGGCGAGTGACTTAATGCATCTGGGGCTCTATTTACCCCTCTGTGAAATGGAGGCGACAGCCTCTGTCTCTCAGGGCTGTTGTGAGAGTGAGATGACGTCCGGGCATAAGCCCTCGCCTGTACTGGCCGCTCAGTAAGTGGGGGTGAGCATCTTGCTAAAGAATTAGCTGTCAGGAGGTGGAGAAGGAGGAGCAGAGTCCACCTCACGGACGGTGCTTACCAGGGAAGAGAAGGGGATGCAGGCACTGGAGGAAGATTACCAAGTGAGTTACATTTCAGGTCCTCAGTGCTTGCCTCCCCACTCCTCCTCCACTTTGACTGAATGGAATTCTGCTTATAAACCCGACAAGTGCATTTCTCAGTGAGGGTATCTTTTCTTTTATGTGTCACTGCTCCACTCCCTAGACCCCAAGGACAGTCCCAGGCCCTAGCCATGGATGCTTGAGTAGGCAGTAGGTGGCGGGGGAAGGCGTGCTGTAAGCCTCACCCTGGTACCTGGGGCTCCTGGCAGGTAGCGACACCTCATGGACTGGTCTGCACTTGCATGACTGTCACATCGTCATCCCTCAATCTTCCAGCGCAGTTGTGGGAGCTGCAGTGAAGAAGGAGGCCATTCCACCTGGAGGTGAGACACTCTGCGCAGGGGCCAGACTCTGCCACTTAGGTGCTGGGGACTTGGTCATTTACTTCACCTCTCTGACGTTTGCAACCTCCTCTTCAAAGTGGGATAATAGGTGTGCCTGTCTCATAGGATGAGACGAGATGATATAAGTAGAGTGTGAAGGCCTGGAGTCTGCACACATGTCACAGGCACTCAGTAATGATAGTTAGTTTTGCTGTTATTATCGTCTCCCTGACTCGGGAGGCACCAAGCCTGAGAGGACTTTCCAGACCTCCTACTCCAGACCCATCAATTTTCCAACTGCGAGAGCTGCCCAGGACGAAGTTGTAGATGTGGGCGAGGTGTGAACTGTGCACAAGTCCCCTGCACTGAGGACCCGTCGCCCAGCTCTGGCAGTGCTGGAGGCGGAGGCAGCTCCCACCTCTTGGGACAACCTCAGCGGCAGGCAGCTGCCTCCAGGTCCTGCTCTTCTGGGGATGGCCCACCTCTAGCGACCCACTGAGGGGGGGTGTAAAAACCTGGCCACCTGCCTGATGTAGGACGCCTCTGACGTGCATCTGAGTTCCAGAGCTGCCCATGGGTCGATCACAGCTGACCTTGCCTCCTGCCTAAAACTGCCACCGCCCCTTCCTCACAGGTGCTGACCCAGGGCTCTCCTCTGTAGGCTGACCTCCCCCGCTGAGAGTCTTCCTGACCTGTGGCAGGAGGTGGGCGAGGCATCTGTCAGCTGACGGCCATGTCTCCCGGCTCCTGGTTCCTGCCATCTCCACGCAAAGGTACAGAATTGACGCCTTTGGCCACACCTGGTGGGTAGGAGGCCCCTGACTCTGAAAGATTAGTCACCAGCCTCTGCGACCTCACCAGAATTTCTGCAGCCACCTCACTGTCCTCCCCACTGCTAATCTCCTCCTCCTTAAATCGGTCCCTTCACAGCATCCTTGGTGACCTTTCTAAGTCCAGCCATGTTGCTTTCTTGTGTAAAATGACTCCTCTTTCCCTATAAGATACAGCCCGAGCTGGGCTCAGTGCTGGGCTCCTGCCCATACCCCAGCCGTGCAGCCGCCTCTCAACTCTTTTCCCAACACCTGGAACTTTGGTATTTCCTCTTACGTTATTGCAGGAGCCCCTCCCTCTGTTTGGAATGCCTCCTGCTCCCCTTCTGAAATGTTTCCCAGAATTGAGCAATCCCTTCCGGCTTCTTGTTCTTAGTCCCACATTGCTGGCCCCGATGCACTGTCATTGCCAGCTTGATGGACGGTCTTGCTCGCTCCCCTTAAGGGTGGGGACTGTGCCTCAAGTCATCTTGGTGTCCCCAGGCCCTGGCACAGAGGGAATGCCCTGTACATGACACAGCCCCACCGGGCCAAGTTCTTAAATCCACCTTCGGCTGAGGGGTGGGTTAAAGGACTAAAGCATCTGAAACTCAATCTTTCTTCCAAAGTCTCTGAGCTTGAGAGGAGCTGCCTGAATTGCAGGGCAGTTCTGATCTGGGGATCTGACTGCAGGCAGCGTGTGCCCACTGCCGTCCCCATGGGAACCGTGTCAGGCAAAGCTCCAGCTCAGAATGAACAGCGTGCCTCAGGCCTGAACCTGGCAGGAGCCGACGTGGGCACAGGACTGGCTCGGGTCACCCGCAGCCCTCACCTCAGGGGGCCAGAGAGGGGCTGCTGCTGTAGGGACCGGGTGGGCAGGTCGCCATGGAAACCAAGCTGCTCTTCTTTCCCTGGTACTTGGAGTTCTGACAGGAAGGCCAGACTCCACAGAGCGCCCTCACCCCTGGGCTCTTCCTCACCCTCTCAGTCTGTGTCCAGGGCACTTCACGGGCTGGGGCTCGGAGGAGCACAGAGAGCAGAGGGACCAAGAAAGTGGCAATCAATGACTCTCTCCCACTGCCATGATTCCTGGGGATGGTTACTGCCTGAAAGAGTTGGCTTGTCCAAGGAGCAGTAACAGAAGGAGGCAAGAATCACATCTGGGGAACCTGTGGTGTCAAGAGCCTTGGAGTGGGAGACCTTGTGTTCTCATCCTTGTCCTCATACTTCAGAGCTGGGGGTCAACCTCTCCATGCCCAGTCTCCCCACATGTAAAACAAGGGCCATTTGATCCACCAGATATCCATCAAGTATCATTATTGAAAGTAAAGTATAAGCTACAAAGCCCTCGACCATGTAAGGAATTGGTGCAATAGCAGGCTAAAAACGTCATCTGTATTCAAAACAATTAGATAAGTGAAAGCATGACAACTCGCTAATGGATTAAAAGGAACAATTCCTTTATTCCTTCGATTAGCCTGAGCTTAGTACCTCTCTATCCAGACAGGCATGGTGCCAGGGGCTGGAGACCCAGGATAAGTCCTGGACCCTGCCCTGGAGGGACTCCCAGGCTCACAGAAAGGGTTTTTGTTGACCTACTTTGTGGCCAGCACTGTGAAGCATGCCAGAAGAGACAGCCACACTTTTCTCAAGGAGCACAAATAAAACTTCTTAGGGCGATGAACACAAGATATATGAAACACAGAAGGAAAGTAGTAACTTACTGGGGAAGATGGCCTCCTTGGGTATCTACTGAGGAAAGGAGGGTTCCTGGGATGAAATGGAGATTGAGTTAGAGGGGGTGAAAGATAATTCTCTGGTTGTCTAGAGCAAGAGAAATCTTTGCAAAATATGTTACTTTCTGGAAAATAATTCTCCTTTAATACACTAAAAGTGAGCACCCAGGTCCAACGTGTGTGTGTGTGTGTGGAGGTTTCCCTCACATCAACAAGCAAATCTGGTTTGACACCCAACAAGCTGGGTGTCTTACGATTCAACTCAATTCTGACACCATCTATGCAGAGATAGCATCAGATTCCACATGCCAAGGGCTCAGACCAGCAAGACTGCCCTCCCCTTTAGATGCCGATTACAAGCCCAGGTTGTCACTTGCCCTTCTGACCAACTGGCTATAGAGCAGGGGTTCCCACCACCCTCTCCTTGGGTTGGATTAATTTGCTAGAATGGCTCACAGAACTCAGGGAAGCCATTTGCTCACGAGATCCCAGGTTTATTATGAACGGATATAACTCAGGAACAGCCAGATGGAAGAGATACCCAAGGCAGGGTATGGGGAAGGGGCATGGAGATTCCATGTCCTCTCCCAGCCCCACTCTCCCAAATCTCCATGTGTTCACCAACAAAGAAGCTCCCCAAACCCACCCCATCCTTTTGGATTTTTATGGAGGCTTCATTACAGAGGCACTATTGATTAAGTCATTGGCCACTGGGGACTGATTCAATCTCCAGCCCGCTTCCCTCCCCAGAGGTTAAGGGGTGAGATCAAAAGTTCCAATCCTCTCATACATAGATGGTTCTTCCTGCAACCAGCCGCATCCTTAGGTGCACTCCAAAAGTCACCTCATTAACATAGCAAGAGACACTTTTATGGCTCTCATCACTTAGGAAATTTCAAGGGTTTCAGGAGCTCTGTGCCAGAAACAGGGAGATGAAGATCAAATATATATTTCTGTTATAAATCACATCACATACATGCACTGCAGTGTTCAAAGCAGCGCTGTTTACAATAGCCAATAGTGGAAACAACCTAAATGTCCATTGACAGATGAATGGATAAAGACATGGTGTATATATACTATGGAATATTAGCCATAAAAAAGAAGGAAATAATTCTGTTTGCAGCAACATGGATGCAACTATTAAGTGAAGTAAGTCAGACAGAGAAAGACAAATACCATATGATACCACTTATATGTGGAATCTAAAAAAATGACGCAAATGAACTTGTTTGCAAAACAGAAACAGACTCACCAGGCATAGAAAACAAACTTAATGGTTACCAAAGGGGAAAGGTGGGTGGGTGGGGGGAGAAACTAGGAATTTGGGATTAACATATACACACTACCATATATGAAATAGGTAAACAACAAGGACCTACTGTGTAGCACAGGGGACTGTACGCAATACCTTGTAATAACCTAAAATGGAAAAGAATCTGAAAAAGAATATATATATATATATATATATATATATATAT
>NW_006796074.1:230019-248578 GCF_000442215.2 Lipotes vexillifer | reverse complement strand
AAAAAAATATATATATATATATATATATATATATATATGTATAATGGAATCACTTTGCTGTGCACTTGAAACTAGCACAACATTGTAAATTAACTATACTTCAATTTAAAACATCTTAAAATCACATCACATAATGCATTCACTAGTTTCTTAGCTTCTTATTTTCTGCGCCCCCTCCCCCCAATTTATAATGTAAGCTCCATGGGAACAGAACTTCATCTTTTCATTTCTATAAGCTTAGCACTCAACAAAGACACATCATAGGTTCTTTTGAAGCCCTAGTAAAATAAGTAAATACAGAATGAGGGCAGATAGGTATTGAACAAATGACTTGAAGAAATGCTTTATATTCTCAGTGATATAAATTGGTCACAGAGTAAAATCCTGTCATCAGGCCTTAAGCGAGGCCCAAAAAGTTCAGTCATGTAGAATGTGTGTTGCGTTATCACGTCTCACCAAGTGACCAGGGTAAGCCAGCCGCCAAGGAGGGGAGCCAATCACTGATCGCTGTCTGTCTGAATTTGTATTTTCGTGGGATACGTCCTCACAAGGCACATTATCGTGGTCATTTACAGAATTATTTGTTCGATGTCTGTCTCCCGATTAGACTGTGCGCCCTTGGCACTTAGTTGGTACTCAATAAATATGTGTTGAGTGAATGAAAAACTTCATATGAGGGTATAACATGAGTTTGGTTTGGAGAGTCAGGGAATCTATTCTCAAGCGAGTAATATTCAGTCTGAGGAAGAAGGGTCACTAGAAATGAGTAAGTGAAGGGAAGGGGAGGAAATATATACGAAAATAAGAAAGAACATCTGTAGAGTCTCCGAGTTGGAAGACAGTGTGGTGTGTTCAAGCAACTGTTAAGTGGCCCAGTATCACTGGGGCATGGAAATGGGGGTGAGGTGGGGGATTGTCACCCTGAGGCTAAGAGATCATGAGAGCTCACGAGCTACTTCTAGGATCTGGGACTTCCTTGTAACAGCGCTAGGCAGACAAGGGGTTTTTGGCAGAGGTGTTTTCTGATCAGATTCTATAATGAAGAACATCCCAGGTGCTGTGTGGAGAGTGTGTTGGAGAGCCGTGGAGTGGCAGTGGGAAAAACGAGGTGCAGAGAAATCGGATGACTTGTCCAAGGACACAAACGTACCAGAAGCAGAGCCCACCTTCCCTGATATCAACCCAGAGCTGTTTCCCCAGACGATGCCACTTCTGAGAATTCTGAAGCCCGGGCTATCAGCTGGGGGGAGGAAAGAAAGTGGGAAAAGGGTGATTTCTAAAAACAGAGAGCAGCCCTTTTCTTGCTGTGCAGATTCTGTCACGTGGTGATAATGGCGCTCAGTCCTGAATGAAAGGACTCCCTGCTCCCAGCCAGCACTCCCAGCCACTCCCTCTTACTCACCAGACCAGGACTTGCAAAACAGAGATCCTGGGAGATGGAGCCCTAACCATGGTCCTCAAATACTGTCTTAAAGTACCGTGTTTGTTGTAGAAAAAAAAAAAATTTAATACAAAGAGAGTTTAAAAAAAAAAAAAAGGAAAAAAGAAAAATTACTCATAATTCTACAATATACATACAAACACATAAACTTTTGGTGTCTTACCTCCCAGACAATATTCTCTGCAGATAGCTAGAGTAGTTTTATATTTTCATAAAATATAACAGCCTGTTGTTAATGCCTTTGTATGAACATGTTTTAAAACGTAAAAAAAAATTTTATTGCGGTATAGTTGATGTACGGTGTACAATATAGTGATTTCACAATTTTTAAAGTTATACTCCATTTATAGTTATTATAAAATGTTGGCTATACTCCCTGTGTTGTACATTATATCCTTGTAACTTATTTTATACAAATAGTTTGTACTTCTAATCCCTTACCCCTATATTGCCCCTCTCTCCTTCCCTCTTCCCACTGGTAGCTACTCGATATCTTTGAGTCTGCTTCTTAAAAACTTTTTGTTATAGAGATTCAAGCATACACCAAACTGGAGAGAATAGTGTAATAAATCCGTACCTACCCCAATTCCACAGTTATCTACTCATGGTCAACCTTGTTTCATCTTCACCCTTCCCCTCTTGAGTTATTTTGCAGTAAATCCCAGACATTTATGTCATTCGACCCATAAATACTTTGGAAGTTTCATCTTTTGAGGCAGTTCAGGCAGTTCAGATGCCATTGCCTGGGTGGACCACAGGAGAAGCATCTGTAAGAGGTTGCCAGGGGCAGAAGAAGTGCCATCCTCCTTCCCTACCCCCACGGAGCTGTTGTGATGCCCAAACCCTCTAGCCCCCAGCCTTTCTATGAGCTATGCCTTAGAGCAGGGGTGTCGGCCCTTCTTGGCCTGTCCCTTTGAAAGTTTTGGTTCCTGCAGGGGGAGACCAGCATTTCGTAAGAACTGAATCCTGACCTGAAAAAGCCGTTTTTTGTTTGATTTGGGAAATTTTGTGTAAATGAAGTTATAAAGCAATAAAACATCCAGCCAGTTTCTTGCAATATAAACTGGCCTTGAGGAATGACTCCCACGCCAGCCCAGGGTGAACCAGGCAGCCTCAGAGTAGTCAAGATGGGCTGGGACCCCTCGGCTTCACTCCCCGCTCCCTCTTGGTCCATGGCCATGTGGACAGGTTATTTTCTCCTGCTCTTTTCTTTTACCAAATCTGAGGTCTTAGGCCTTTTTCGTAATTTCATTTCAAACTGTTCTTTCATAAGACCTGATCTATTTCTAAGTATACATGAAGAATGGGAAAATTACTCAAATACATTTTTCAATTAAATATTTTCAAAATACAAAAAATAAAATTTTAGGGCTTCCCTGGTGGCACAGTGGTTGAGAGTCCGCCTGCCGATGCAGGGGACACGGGTTCGTGGCCCGGTCCAGGAGGATCCCACATGCCACGGAGCGGCTGGGCCCGTGAGCCATGGCCGCTGAGCCTGCGCGTCCGGAGCCTGTGCTCCGCAACGGGAGAGGCCACAACAGTGAGCGGCCCGCGTACTGCAAAAAAAATAAAAATAAAAAAATAAAATAAAATTTTAAAGTTTTAGTTGGGGAAGGGGAACAAAAATATTTTAATAAATGTGAGTGTTTGTTCTGGAGGCAGAATGTAGAGACAAGGAAGACACCCTGTGAATCCGTTCAGCCCTGCTCTCTGGGGTCAACGGTGGGGAGTTGCCTGTCCGGCTATTCGAGGCAGCCTTGCTCCAGCCTTGGCGGCTATTGTGGATGCCAGAGGCACTGTGATCTAAAGTGCAGCTTCTTTGCTTCCTCAGGTTTCAGCATCTCCCATGAGATCATTTAAAATCACATTTGTTACTTTACCATCTAATCACACATAAGCTTCCCCACCCCCTCCCCACGCCCTGCTTCCATCCAAGGAGAACACTTTCTGGAGCACCAGCAGCCAGGGTGGATCTCGTGACGGGAAAAGGGAATGACACCCAAGAAAGCAGGATTCCTTGCACTTCCAGTTGAACGACAGTGAGGTTCCCAGCGGACAGGCTGAACCACCTCCCTGAGGACAAACAAGTGTAAGTCTTTGCAAAACTGGGGGTCCTGGACTTGCCTCCCATCCCAGAGTCGCTCATAGCCTCCTGGCAGAACAGACGTCGGTCAGTGTCTTCTTACCATGCTTGATGTTAAGCTGAACGTATGTTCCAGGAGCTCATGGTTTCCAGTGCAGGCGATCTGGGGTAGAAGAAGTGACCTCTCATCTAGAAGACAATCAAGATTGAGCAGCAAAGGTATGACTGTGGGACTCGGGGGCCTGTCTATGGCTAATGGTGTAAAGATTTGTTTGGGGTGATATGGGAAGAATTATAGGCTTTGTCCATGATCCAAAAATGAAGCATGTTTTGTAGGCTGTTTGAATACATGACCTTCCCCAAACACCCATAGTTCTTAGAAAATCGTTACAATTAATCTCTTTGTGTAGAAGACTCTGCTGCTTCCCTTCCTCTGAAGAATCAGGGAAGAAATATAGCTAAATCCAAAAACTGTCAGATATATATGCCACATTAATGTCAAGCTTATGCTCTTCAAAGAGTCACATTGATATAAAGAGATGTTTTATTAGCCAGTGTAATTTCAGAAATTTTACCAAAGATGTGGAAACAGAGGACAAATATCCTAGTAGTATTGATGAAAATTTAAATAAGAATGGACATAGAAAGCAGAGAATGCATGGTCTTTGGGTAGGAGGTGATACACTCCTTCAGAGATAAGCTTTGCCTCAACCTTTAGGCAACAAGTCCTCTTGTTAGAGAAATACGAGTAAGGTTAAAAGCAGTGGTTTCCACTCTTGGTCACAAATCAGGATAACCGGGAGAACTTTTTAGAAGCAGAATCCTGGGACCCACTCGAGGCCTACTGAATCTGAAGGTCTAAGAGTGACTGCTAAGAATCTATAATTTTTTCAATGCTCTCCAGAACATTCTGATGGGCAACAAGGTTGAGGAATGCTTGTTTTAAGATTGTGGTGAAAAACGACAAACCCAGGTGACCAAGGGTGTTTTCCAAGCTTCAGGGAGAATTCATACGTGTTCAGAAAGCTGACAACAGGTCGAACCAAAGCCACCTCTACTTCGTTTTTAGCCCCGGATCTGCAATCCAGAAGAATGACCCATTCAGAAGTTTCTATGGTTCTGGCTTTCTTTGGCTTTTTTTCCTCCTATAGTTCAAGGGCACTTAGTGTACATTTGATTCTTGATCATGATTTGCTCTTTGAGATTACCTGATTGGATCAGTACCAGAAAAAGAGAGAAAAGTCTGCTATGATTTTAAAATGTAGTTTGAGTTGGTTTTCCTGGACTTGCAAAATGCAGCAGGCAGAAGCAATCCCACGTGTGTATTCTGAGTAACAGCAGCCTAAAGGTTGAGCTTTCCAGCCGCGTGACATGGGAGGAAGGAGAAAATGATGGTGCGAAATGAATTGCTTTCAGTTTGATGGAAGAATTTGTTTTGAAATAGCAGAAAGTTGGTTTCAAATGTTAGGAGGATTTTAGAGTGGTCTTAACAAGTAATTTACGGGTTCCCTGTCCACTTACTTAACAATCAAATAATGGTGATAATAATAATAATGATAATAATAATAGTAATGAACAAGCATTTAATGTGAAACACCAGCATTTTCTTTGCCCCAGGCATAAAAGTGGATCTTTGCAAGGATGGTTTTAAGAAAATCATCATCAGAAGGAAATGGAAAAAGAGAAGGGTCTGTAATGGTAAATGGTGGATAAAGAGTCTTTCACAAACAAATATTGCCAAAGAAATGCTGTTCTAGGAGGAGAAAAAACACTGATCACTGACTCTGGGTGTGCATTCCCTTGTGTCAGAGCCCAATCACGCAAAAAGACTCCTGAGACATCAGCTTTCTTATGAGCAGCAGCCCCATGGTTCCCATTAGCACCTGCTCCACCCCAGAACAGACCGGTCCTGGGTCCCACATACAAACCAATACCATGAGCTTGGAATCCATGCCTCCTGGGCCCATGAAAGAAACAATATCCCTTCCTCTTCTGCAATTGCTGTGCCCTTTCTGGTACATTGCTCATTAGAGGGCTTGCCCTTTCTGCATAATCACTTTCTGCCCACATCTTACCTGTCCTTCAAAGTCCTGCATAGACCTCTTTGTCCCCTAAGGCCCTCTTTCCCCTTCTCTGCTTCTGCCTCACTGTTTCATTTATGTTTCTTTGTATGGTGTATGTCCCCTATTGCAGCTCCCACCAGAGTGTGGGTTTCTGAATGGCAGGATCTCAGCATCCTTGATTTGTATACCCCCATCACAACTTTGTACACACTAACAGTTCAGTAAGTGCTTCCTGAATAAAAATCATGGCTTGGGGTTCTGGATCATTTGGGAAGAAGATTCAAATACAATAGCACCTTTTCTCACCTTCCTGCTTCAAGCAAATGTGTTCTCTCCCTTGCCTGCTGGTATTAATTCTGGGAGCTTAGAACTCTTTGTCCTTGGGGAAGATGTCACTGTGGTCCATCTTGCTCATTAGACCCCCATGGTCACTCTTCTTTCCTTGCTATTCATTATCGTGCTTTCCCCCTGGTGCTCCAGAGAGGACTAGAGTCATGTTTCATGAACTGGATCAGAAGAGCAGGAAGAGGTCACAGTGACCACAGGCAGGTAGAGAGAACAGTGGCTGAGAGCACAGGCCTGCCGACGGAGCTGGACCTTGGGTAGTGTCCCAGCTTTGTTATTTATTAGCACATCAGGCAACTCTCCCCCTTCCTTTTGTTTCCTCAACTGTGAAATGGCCATAGTAATACCTATTTCACAAGATGATTGCGAATTTTAAACAGTGGTATGTATAAAGGACTTAACCCAGCCTATTAGCTACTATTCCTAGTATTATTTAGTCCAATGCCCTCATTTTATTTTTTATTTTATTTTTTATTTATTTATTTTTTTTGCATTACGCGGGCCTCTCACTGTTGTGGCCTCTCCCGTTGCGGAGCACAGGCTCCGGACGCGCAGGCCCAGCGGCCATGGCTCACGGGCCCAGCCGCTCCGCGGCATGTGGGATCCTCCCGGACTGGGGCACGAACCCGTGTCCCCTGCATCAGCAGGCAGACTCTCAACCACTGTGCCACCAGGGAAACCCTGCCCTCATTTTATAAAGAAACTGAGACCTGGAATTTCAGTTTTAGTGACTTATTCTTAAAGCCCGCCCATTATTTAAGGTCACATAGCTGGTTACTGGCACAAGAAGCAGGGACCCATGTGGTGAGGTATTCCCCCTGCCGTGTGGCACTGACTGGCTTCGAGGTGACAAGAGGGGAGCCCTCTTGGAGATGCTTTGTTCACATTCTGTAGGGAAGGGCCAAGGCACTCAAAGCCCAGCATGTATGCAATAGCAGATGTGAGCTTGACCTTGCATTAGACACAGTCCTAGAGAAAAGTAGATGGAGTGAGTCGTGGCATTATTATTATTATTATTATTATTACTATTACTATTAGTATTGTTTGAGGGGCTCACAGAGCTGACAGGCAGGACAAATTAGGGATGCTTCAGGCAGAGGAAGGCCTTGTATAGTGGGTGGGCTTTAGATAGATGGAGAAGGGGGGTTTACTGTGCGTAGAGGAGGGAGGGGTGCAGCTAGGAGACATAGGCAAAGAATCAGAGAAACCTAGAAAGTGCCAACTCTGTTGACAAAAGTCAGAGTAGTGGTTACACGGGGGAGTCTTCTGGGGTGCAGGAAATGTGCTATATCTTGGTCTTGGTACTAGTTACACAGGTGTTTGCATATGTTTTAAAAAAAAGCATCAAACTGTAAAGTTAAAATGAGTGCCTCTTATTTACTTTGTGTATGTATATATTACCCCGCCATTTTAAAGAAATCACCAAAAATAATCCCCCCAAAGAATCAGTGTTAATATTTTTATTCTTCACCTTCTGGACAGAACAGATAAGAATAATGACTTAAGTCACCAATAGGCTCTGACATTGGCTATGTCAGCCTCAAGGCTTTAGTGCCTTATCTGTAGAAATGGGTTAATAATGGGGTCAGCTTGGAATGTCCTGGTTGGCCCACTGGTTCAGTGCTCATCCAGACACTGCACTATATCTCCTGCTCCCATCTATTCCAGTCCTAGCTCTGTGGAACATCAGTATGAGGGCAGGATAAAGGGAATCCTGGGGAAACTGACAGCATGATTGATGGATATCTGGGTTGTTGTCCCAGCTCTGCCTCTTTCTAGTTGGAGGACTTGGGCAAGATCCATTATCCACCTGGGTCTCAGAGTCTTTACCTGTCATCTAGAGACAGTTGTCCTTCAGGGAGATTATATGTTTTGATGTGAAATCAGATGGATTATGTAGCACTTCTGGGTCAACTACTTAATAATTATGTTCCCTTGGGGAATACTAATGTTAACAGCAAACTTAATATATGTTCTAGTCATTGCTCTAAGCACTACAGATAAGCGTTGTCCTAAGCACTTATTTAATTCTCGTGATAATCTCTTAGTGCTCTTATTATGCCTGCTTTATAGATGAGAAAACTGAGGACAGAGGAGTTAAGTAAACTTCCCAAGGTCCCACAGTTAGTAATTTTGTAGAGTAGGGATTTAAACCCAGATAGTCTGGCTACAGAATCCAAGAACTTAACCATTACACATTGCCTCTCTACATACTGGTTTCTTAACCAATGGAAAATATTTCATTATATTGAGGGAGAGGTAAAAATGTGTTAAAAATTTTTAGAGAAATCAAATATTAGATGAAATCACATAGTGCATTTTAAAGATCTGAAACACTAAGCATGCACCATATAGGTTTTAAAATGTGACAATTTCACTGAGACCCCATTTTTACCCAGTGACAGTACTTCATGCTTTACACTGTGCCAGGCACTGGGGGCCACAGAGCCGTGGACAGAATAAATTTGTTTCTGCCATCACAGGACTTAATTGACTGAGGCAGACAGGTATTAAACAAACACACAAATTAATTTAATTATAAACTGTGATAAGTGTCAGGAAAGGAAAGGGTTCTTTGGGATATCATCTTGAAGATACCTAATTTAGAAAGGCAAGATCAAGGAAGGCCTCCCTGAGGAAGTGACATTTACTCAGTGGCCTAAAAGGAGACACACTATTTTTGTCAGAATTTGCCATTTGAAAGCAGAATTTGAGGACCAAATCAGAATGTGATTTGTGGAAAAAAGATTCCTTCAATGCCAAGAGCCACGCAGCAGCACCAGACTTTCTGAGTACCTTTTGCTTCCCTGGAATAAACTGATGGGCTACATTATATTGGTTGGCATTTACATAATATTCACAGTGCTCTTGCCTTAGAAACTTTTCCAAAACCCATTTCTACCTGTCAGAATTTGCATATATTTTCTTTAGAAACCTAGCAAAGAAAAAGGGGGATTATTATTCATGAGAAGCATGTTTGACTCTAAAATAATTAATGTTTAAGAAGAAGATTAACAGCCATAGAATTGCCTCATGGAAAGGGGCCTTATAGAGGTGCCACTGCTTTCAGGAGGTGTTCAACCAAGGCCAGACAGAGAGAGAAAATACTCCAGTGGGAGCCATCAGCCTGGGTGTGAATTTGCATATTCTTTAGGGTCTCTTAGCCCGCAGTGCACTTGTGCCTCTCCCAGCTAGAGTATGTGACATTCATATTACGATACATACAGTCATAAAAACACTCTAAAGTAAGCCTTCACCAGTTCCTCTCATCTAGGTTGGTCCTGCTCTTCTTCAAAACCTTCAGGCACTTGTCTTTATGGCTTAAAAACTCCATGGTCAGAACCACATAATTTAGCCCTTATTTTTTTCCAATTATTTCCTAATTGTTAGTATTCTTTTCTCCCTGAGAAGTCTGAAAGGCCCCCAGAGCAAGAAACATGGCTTTTTGTCAAGATGGAAGGGCCTCAGTGTACACCTAGACCAATTCCCTCATTGTACAGATGAGAAAACTGAAATCCAGAGAAAGATAATACACAGTGACTGAGCAAGGTTTATTATAGACCTGTGGCTGCGGTTCCAGTCTTCTAACTTTTGGCCCAGTGCTCTTTCCTCTGCACCACCTCATCTTCCACAACACCTCAAAGAGCTAAATGCACATTAAGCCTTTACCAATTACTGAGAATGGAAGGATGTCTGAATATTTGACAAAATGAGAAAGAGCTAAGTCTTCCTGACTCACCCTGCAACCTCCAGCAGCTCAGCTGAACACTTCCAGGCTATGGCAGTTTGAAGAGAACCTCTGAACCCTAAAGGCACAAGGCCACGTTCATATTTGACTGTTGCCAAGAGAACACAGATCGTTGCCTCTTACTGTTGCCTCTTTCCCTGAAGAGTCAAGAAGCAAAATAAATATGAAAGGCAATCCTCTTATTCCTCCAGGAGTTGCATCCAGAAGGAAACTGAACACATCAATCATGTCAGGGAGAAATACTTCTACCAGGTGCATGATCAAACCCAATCCTGATGTTTCCTACTGCAAAGTCAACCTGTCCCTAACTAGACAAAACCTTAGTTCCCTCACAAGATCACCCTCAAAATGAGTCAAAGCCATCGCATTACTTCCAGATTCATAAGACACCAGCACTCATGAAATCTCTAGCTTACTTAAATATACCTGTTCATGTTTTAAGAACTCACAGCGCTTCTCAACCTCCCTCACCGAAGAATTCTGAAGGTCTGTTAATGATATACTCTGATAGGGACCTGATGAAGAGGATAGGAATTCTGTTGGGGAGGGTAATAGAAGTAGGAGAAAGAAGAAAGATTCTATATGTTTTTAATAAAAACTCTTATCCACAGCATGAATTCCCTTCAAATTCTTGAGTATACTGTAATTTGTATTATCTCATTAAATAAACACTTTTATTTTGGGCAGCTGAACCATATTAAAAAGTATTCATACACTAAAGGTGGGGGATGGAGAAATAAAGTGGAAACATTATGAGTTTTTAATATTGTGTTTAATTGTAAATGATCTCAAATGTTTATTTAGTTTGTATACTGAGAACTAGTGGTATGGAATTGAAATAGGCTAAATGGCTGTTGGCTATTTTATCACATGTATAATGGGAAATTTTAAAGTTACATTGTGCCTTTGCACAGCATTTAGCTTACAAAATGCTTTCACATACATTACTCGATTCTCCCAACAACAGTGTCAGATTAGCAGGGCAGATGTTAGCATCTCCGGTTCACAAATCATAGAAATGAGGGTAAGACAATTCAAAAAAAAACTAGTTAGTGTCGGAACCCAAGCTTCCTCCCTCCAATTCCAGTGCTATTTTAACAAAACCACACTACCCCTCTGTTTTGTTTTTGTTTGACTAATTATAACTTGAACGCTCTAGAACTGACTCAATCCACCATCCTGAGTTTCTGGGTCCATAACACTCCAGATCAGGTGATGAGGAACTTGATTTCTTCCTTACCGACAAAAATATTTTCCTTCATTCTGATTCTGCTTTCAATGGGTTGGGGTTGTGAGACAAAGACCCTTAAGAAAAGAATATTCTTCTCCTCTTCAGCTTCATCTGGACCTCTTTTCTGTTGGGCAGAGATGTTTTGATTAAATGCTTGTTAGGCACTTTCTCCCAAACTTTCACATTTCTTTCTTCCTTGAATTACTCCTTTCTTCCACGTTATCTCCCACAGAAATTTGATTATTCTCAGCACTATAGCCTGACACACTCATTGAGCCCTACAGCAGTTACTCACCAAGCCTGGTAGAAAGCCATTCCCACTCAGTTCTCTCACCCATCCCCACAGTTCTTGTTCAGCACCATGGACAGCTCAAGGGCATACTAGGCATTGCCTTGCTCTTTCACCAACAACTGATGGTGTATGTCGTTTTCACCACACTGTAAATACTTTTTGTTGTACTCCATCCCTGGACAACAGATCAGCTAGCTATTATCTCTGAATCATTCGGAGGTAAATTATACTCAGCAAAGATTCCCATAGCCGCATTCCTTTAGCACCAGGGACAACTCAGGACTATTCAACTTCAAAGACAACTCAGTGATATTTTTCTGTTGTCCCAGATAGCTGAGGCTCAATCTCTGAATGCTGGGCAGGAGCATGGATAATGTGGTCTCACTTTCATCACCAGAAACAGCTTATTGCACTTCCCCAGTGGCATCACTACTTCATATTCTATCTCTTCTCTGGATAGCTTACTCACATGTCCAGTTCCCCTGTTGCTCCAATCAGATGCCTAACAATTAAAATTTTCAGGGCAATGGACAGCTCAGATAGACACATATCAGTATCACCAACTATCTAAAATGATGACACTTTAGGGACTGCTCTAAGTCTTCACTAATATGGCCACATTCCTCAAAACAGGGACAGTTAATTCCATATTCCCATTAGCATAGAGACCCCAGCAATATCCCTAGTGCTAAAGCTAGCTAGGTTGCTCATTACACTAACTAAAGAGCCTAACCACACTCTCAGCACCATGCACAATACAGTTTCACTCAGATGTGTCAATGGCTTGGTTACTATTTCTCAGCACCAGCTTAGTCACATTCACAATCCACCCACGAAATGTCCAACCACATTCTCAGTCCTAGTGACATCCTGATAATATGCTTGCTGTTCCACCAGGCATCCAAGTCATGGAAGCAGAACCCGAAGCAGCTTATGATCATGGTTCTACTTTTCGGGTAGCCCTCATAGCTAGTTTAATCATGTTTGTAGTTACACCCATACCCAACCACTCTCTTTCAGCAAATCAAGCAATCTAGTCACATCCTTTCCACCCCATGGTACTTACTCATGCTCCCCCTGAATCCCCATGACTAAAACCATTCCCACCCCTAGAATAAGGCTCAGCAGTTCTTAAAACTTCTCTTCCTGCTCTTCTGTGACACTGACAGATTTTGTTCTTGTTCCTTTCTGGCTATAGCATCTCTGTAATATTCAACACCTCTTCACCCCCATAGACCTCCAGGTTTCAGCCCTCATTGTTCTTCTTCCACCTTGAAGAACAAATTTTATCCAAATCAGGGTGGATTTTAGGAACACTGGCCTTAAGTTGTTAGTGAACAGAAAGCACATTTTTCCCCCAGTAACTTGAAATATGGTCAGTTTCTGCCCACCCTGGCCTCACAATCCAAGTACCAGTGCTTTCTTTTCCCTTTTTCCTAAAACTCAAAACCACTATTCATTTAATAAATATCTGCCGAGTATTTACTAAATGCCAGACACTATGCTATGGCCTGGAGAATCAGTGCTGAACGGGATAAATGTGTTCCCTCACTGAGCTTACAATTTAGTGAGAGAAGTAGAAAAGCAAAACAGCAATTACAAATCAGAGGTTTATAGAGAAAACACAGTGAGTTACAGCAGCACAAAATGGGAAGCCTAACAGAGACTTCATATGGGGTCAGAAATGGAGGAGTTATCTGTAAACCAACAGTAAAAGAATGAGAGGGGATTAATCAGGCAAAGCAAGGTGGGGGAGTAATTTCAGGCAAAGGAAATAGAACATGGAAAGGTCTTAAAATGAAAAAGAATGGGTCAGACTCAAGGAGAAACTGATAAAAATGGTATGCCTGGTAAACAGTGCTGGAGATGTAAACACACAGTTTGGGTTATCTTGAGGGCTGTGGGGAGCTTTAGAAGGATTTTAAATAAGAATATAATATAACAAGATTCGCATTTTAGAAAGATCATTTGGTTACAGTTGGAGAATAGATGAAAAAGGACTAAAGGGGAAGCAAATATACATAGGGGGTCATTGGATGACAGTGATTTAACGACCAGTATGATGGAGAAGCTAAAGAGACATGGAGAGAAGATACTAAGGAGATGAAATCAACAGCACTGGATGTCTTATTGGATGTGGGAATGAAATAGAAAGGACATCATGATGATAGCTAGGTTATGGACAAGCACAGAAATAGGCTATTGGGGGCCATTCACAGAGGGAGATAGTCTTAGAGGAGAGGCAGGTACTAGAAAGGGGTGGAGAGATGGTAATAAGTACAGTTCGGGGCATGTTGAGTTTGAGGTACCCAGTAGACATTCAAGTGGAGATGCCAAATTTGGGTCTGATCCTCATGGGCACAATAACAGCTGGAGATAAAGACTCAGGAGTCATCTGCATATAGATGAGAACTGAAGCCATGCGTATGGATGAGATGCTCTCAGGAGGTGGTGTCAGACAGACCTGGGATTGAGAGTACCTGTCCTGCCACTTATTAGCTATGTGATCTTGGGGAAGTTAATTTTGCCACTCTAGTTTCTCATGTATATATTAGAGATAATACCTTATAGGGTACAGTGATGGTTAATATGTTAATGCATGCAAATTGCTTAATCCAGAATCTGGAATATAGTGAATCTCTGTAAATGTTATTATCAGTGCTGTCGATGTTATTATTATTATTATAATTATGCAGAATTTTTAAAAGCACAATTTAGAGCCCCTAGAGTCATAGTCACATGTGGGAGAAAGTGAGGAAAAGGAGATTGAGTGTGTCAGAGCAGTTGAGGAGAGACTGTGTTTCAAGAAGGAGGAAGTAGTCAAAATAACCAATAACCTCATCAAGATAAGAACTGAGTTCTCCCTGAATTTAGGCACAAGAAGGTCTCTGCTGCCCTTGCAAGGAGGCATTTTAGTGAGGTAGTGGACACAGATGTTAAGCTGCTAAAACTGAAGAATAACCAGAGACAGTGAGTGGAAACGAGTCCTTTATGAACCTCAGCAGAGAATGGGAGGAGAGAAGAGGGAAGAACTGAACGGGCTATGTACTAAGTAAAAACTTTTAAAGTTGAAGGAGACTTGAGCATCTTTAAAGGCTGATTGGAGGGAGCCAGCAGACAAGTCAGGAAAGAGAAATGAGGTAGTGAGGGGATAAGATCCAAAACAGAAGGAAAAGGTTGGCCTTAGCCAGAATGAGGAGTGATGTTCTCCCTGTTGTGACAGGAGGAGGGAAGATAGAAGGGTGTAGATTGCAGGTAAGTTGGAGGTTTGGGGGCATGAAGTTGAAGGAACTGTGTTTTCTTCGTGAGGTAGGCAATGTGGTCATTGTCTTACTGGAAGGGGAATTGGGGAATAGCAGTCAGGAAAGACAAACAGTATTTGAAATATCAGACTAGAGGAAACTGCTGCCTTGCGAAACCATATGATTCCTAAGTGGCATTGATGTTCCTCATCACCCCTCAACAGTACAGATTCAGAGAAACCTGAATTAGACTCATTTAGACTGACCTAGGCTGGGTATTTAGGATAAGGACAAGGGAGTGGTCAAAATGGTGGGCCACAGGGTCTGATCTGGTTATGGAAAGAATTGTTCAGCCACGGACAAAGAGAAAGCAGCCTGGGGAGTCCAAATGGAGTTCGGAGAGGGGGAGAAGCACTGAAAATGTCAATAAAAAAAGGTTGTGATCAGAAAGTAGGAGGAGACCCAAGATAAAGTAGATCATGAACCAACGTCTTTGATGAATGCAGGAGAGTGCCTGCTATTCAGTGGTCATAGAAATGAGGAGAGAGGGCAGTATGGCTGGATCTGGTGGGGGGCAGGGGGTACAAAGATGATGAAGGAACAAAGACTAGAAGCTCATGGGCAGCATAGATACCACCCTGAGGTACGTGGAGTAAGATGAACTAACCAGCCTCCCTCGAGAATGCTGCAGGGCAGTGGGGTCCTGGGGGAGCTCAATGTGAGTTAAGAAAGGAACTGGAGAGGTGGGGGGTCAGAGGGAAGAGTTCTAGCAAGCAAGGTGGGAAGGAGAGAGCCAGTGGGCAGGCTGTTACCTCTCTGTGGTTATGTCCACTCTCATAAGAGTATAAATTCTTCCTGAAGAAGAATGAGAAGATGGAATTCCCCTTTGGGTCTCTGGAAACTACCAACTTCCATCGATTCACCCCAGAGTCTCTGGTGGAGATTGAAAAACAAATTGCTGCTAAGCAGGAGGCAAAGAAAGCCAAAGAGAAGTCCAAGAAACAGAAGGACCAGGAAGAGAAGACTCGGCCCCAGCTTGACTTGAAAGCATGCAACCAGCTGCCCAAGTTCTATGGCGAGCTCCCAGCAGAGCTGGTCGGGGAGCCACTGGAGGATCTGGACCCCTTCTACAGCACACACCGGGTAAGGGCTACTGGCCGGAATGGCCATTCTCAGCTCTGGGGGAGGAAACCTCTGTCCCACCCAGCCCAGGATTCCTCCTGCACCCTGGGTGATGTGGCTGTCAGCTGGACTCAGTTAGTGAAAAATATATCTAATTCACCTCCTCAATACTCTCTTTGAATCTCTATGGTATTCATGGTGGAGGTTAATTAAATCCAAATCCTCAAAAGCAGTGACAACTGCTGTGGAGTTTTCAGAGGAAGTTGGCTATTCCCTTGGATGAGTTCTGGCCTCAGATCTCCAGAGGTGTTGGCTTTCTATGCAAGTGGGGAGCAGAGATCCTGAGCCTGGGGGGAGGGTAGAATAGGAAAGGGGAACCGAAATCAGGATGATTTAAACCATTGGTCCTCAAAGTATGATCTCAAAATCCCTGGGGTTCCCACAACCCTTTTAGTGGGTTCAGGAGTTCAAAACTATTTCTTAGTAATACTTAGATGTCATTTGTCTTTTTTACTCACATTCTTTTGTGAACATACAATAGTTAACATAGAGACTATTGATGGAGGATCACATCTGTCTAACAGCTATTGGAATGTATACTCCTGTGTTTTAAAAGGTCCTATCTTTTTAAATTTCTAATATTATATATATATATATATATATATATATACACACACACACACACATATGTACAAACATATATATACACGCATATATACACACATATATATACATACACACGCACATGGTATAAGCAAAAAGGTATAAACATTAACAAGAGATCATTAAGGTCCTCAGTAATTTTCAAGAGTACAAAAGGGTCCTAAAATCAAAGTTTGAGAACCACCAGTTTAAACAGTTTCATGACAATTATTCTGTTTGCATCTTATCTTGGATGTTCTATACAGCTGAAAAAGTGGTGTGTGCATGTTTGGGGGTTGGGAGGGGCAGGAATCAGCCATCTCAAATATGGTTTGTAGAGAAAATAAAAAAGGCACTGATATGACTTTCTCTCTCCTCTCGCCTGCCAAGAGCTGTTATCCCCCAGAATGCTCAGAGGCAGGAACCAGTAGAGGGTTTAAAAGGGGAGACCTAGGAGGTGGAGAACAGAAGGACCATCACAGACCAGGGATGACCCACTAATCAGAAGAGGAATTAAATGCAACCAGAACTTCACCCCGCTGCTGCCAGAATCCTCTCCCTGGGCATGATGCATCTCACCAACCCTGGGTCAGCTGCCTGTTCACTGGGCAATCTCAGAGGCCCATCTTGATGCACAGTCAGCCACGGGGCCTGGGGTCTTGCTAGAAGGGTGAGGATATGGCTTTTAGCCCCTGATCCTCCCTTACTCTCTGCCCCTCCATTTGCCTCTCATTGACCCGTGATTCCCAGAGCCCTACTTGCTCCTGAGCCTGAGATGATCTCACTTATGCTCAAACCCATGACTGGAGGAGGATGCATGTTTCTTACTGGAGATCCCCCTCTGTTGTGGTTTTTTTTTTTTTTTACATCTTTATTGGATTATAATTGCTTTACAATGTTGTGTTAGTTTCTGCTGTACACAAAGTGAATCAGCTTTATGTTGTGTTTTGTTTTAGACATTTATGGTGCTGAACAAAGGGAGGACCATTTCCCGGTTTAGTGCCACTCGGGCCCTGTGGTTATTCAGTCCTTTCAACCTGATCAGAAGAACAGCCATCAAAGTGTCTGTCCACTCATATCCTTTGCACAGTTGCTCCTTCCACATGTTAGAATCAAGCGGTGCCCACTGTGTCACGTACCTTCTTTGGGGGTTAACAATAGAGCCTTCATCCAACTGAATCCTAAAACAACGAGATCATCAAATTGAAAAAAAAAGTTTGTGTTTTTAATGTGTTCAACACCCAAAAGCAGTCCCAAGACAGAGGAGGTGTTCATGCAACCCACACCTGGTCTGGGATTCAACTAGACCAGTCTGGACACATGTGTGGATGCACAAGTTGAAAAGGGGAGATTGCTGATACACCCAGGTACATTCTCATCATATGTGGCCTGTTCTTCCCACAACATAATAACCAGTAAGAGGGTCCCTAGGCTTCTTTGGGCAGATATGATAGGTGTGGGTTGATATTCTGTGTCCTAGCCATACTGGAGAGTGATTGCTTATTTGGCAAAAAATCAACTCTTGAGAAGGCAAAGAGAACAGACTGCAACGGGCAGAGCGAAGATTGTCTCAATGGGACCCCACTGGTCATGGGGTACTGCCTACAGCACGTTACCCCCAAACTACTGGCAGGTTAAAAATGTCAGTAGTCTGAGGTTCATGCCATTGAGGAATGTAGTAATGGTTAGAAATACATTGGTCAAATGTCTGTATTAAATTAATTGCTTTATGTAGCTTCAGAAGCTGCCTCGAACTTTTCTCTTCTCTTTTTTTTTTTTTTCAAGAAAAGCCAAACTAGGACAAACAAGAGACTTTGGCTTCGTTTCCAAGGATCTTCCCTAGCGACTGTCCAAACTGGAAGTTCCTAATAACAAATTCAGCCTTGGTTTCTCGGAGGTTGATTTGCAAGACCAGCCTTGCCTTGGCTGCCTGGCAGATGGTAGCCAGCCTCTTAGCGGGTGTCTAGTAAAAGAGCTCTCGCCTCGCACTCTGGGGTAGATTGTTGGATTGCTGGACAGCACTCAGTGAGCTGGTAGCTCACTACATTACATTTTCCCTTTACATGTTTTACCTTTATGGCCAACCAGTGGGAATCATATTTTCTTAATTCAATCTCGGCTTTCCTAATGCTGTAGAAGAGTATTTAATAATAATAATAGGAGCTTCCCTGGTGGCGCAGTGGTTGAGAGTCCGCCTGCCGACGCGGGGAACACGGGTTCGTGCCCCGGTCCAGGAAGATCCCACATGCCGCGGAGCGGCTGGGCCTGTGAGCCACGGCCGCTGAGCCTGCGCGTCCGGAGCCTGTGCTCCACGACGGGAGAGGCCACAACAGTGAGAGGCCCGCGTACC